>NC_133217.1:22704522-22853990 GCF_040436345.1 Pagrus major | reverse complement strand
AGGACCACATTCGTGACGAATTTCGAGTCAATCGGTCAAAAGACGACCGTAACCCTAACCCTAGCTCCATAACCCTAACCCTAACCCTAACCCTAATGCCAGCCTTAAGGCAGTCTCATGAAACATTGTCTCTTTTCACTAAAATATTCACCAAAAATACAAATTTCACCGGAATCCGATGGGGACTGCTGTGTCTCGTTCAGCCAGTATAGGAGCACATTTGGGAGCGATTTCGAGTCAATCGGTCCAAAGACCTGGAAGCTATTGAAAAAATGGGCCACTTTTTTCTTTAAAATATTCACCAAAAATACAAATTTCACCGGAATCCGATGGGGACTGCTGTGTCTCGTTCAGCCAGTATAGGAGCACATTTGGGAGCGATTTCGAGTCAATCGGTCCAAAGACCTGGAAGCTATTGAAAAAATGGGCCACTTTTTTCTTTAAAATATTCACCAAAAATACAAATTTCACCGGAATCCGATGGGGACTGCTGTGTCTCATTCAGCGAGTAGAGGACCACATTCGTGACGAATTTCGAGTCAATCGGTCAAAAGACGACCGTAACCCTAACCCTAGCTCCATAACCCTAACCCTAATGCCAGACTTAAGGCAGTCTCATGAAACATTGTCTCTTTTCACTAAAATATTCACCAAAAATACAAATTTCACCGGAATCCGATGGGGACTGCTGTGTCTCGTTCAGCCAGTATAGGAGCACATTTGGGAGCGATTTCGAGTCAATCGGTCCAAAGACCTGGAAGCTATTGAAAAAATGGGCCACTTTTTTCTTTAAAATATTCACCAAAAATACAAATTTCACCGGAATCCGATGGGGACTGCTGTGTCTCATTCAGCGAGTAGAGGACCACATTCGTGACGAATTTCGAGTCAATCGGTCAAAAGACGACCGTAACCCTAACCCTAGCTCCATAACCCTAACCCTAACCCTAACCCTAATGCCAGCCTTAAGGCAGTCTCATGAAACATTGTCTCTTTTCACTAAAATATTCACCAAAAATACAAATTTCAGCGGAATCCGATGGGGACTGCTGTGTCTCGTTCAGCCAGTATAGGAGCACATTTGGGAGCGATTTCGAGTCAATCGGTCCAAAGACCTGGAAGCTATTGAAAAAATGGGCCACTTTTTTCTTTAAAATATTCACCAAAAATACAAATTTCACCGGAATCCGATGGGGACTGCTGTGTCTCATTCAGCGAGTAGAGGACCACATTCGTGACGAATTTCGAGTCAATCGGTCAAAAGACGACCGTAACCCTAACCCTAGCTCCATAACCCTAACCCTAACCCTAACCCTAATGCCAGCCTTAAGGCAGTCTCATGAAACATTGTCTCTTTTCACTAAAATATTCACCAAAAATACAAATTTCACCGGAATCCGATGGGGACTGCTGTGTCTCGTTCAGCCAGTATAGGAGCACATTTGGGAGCGATTTCGAGTCAATCGGTCCAAAGACCTGGAAGCTATTGAAAAAATGGGCCACTTTTTTCTTTAAAATATTCACCAAAAATACAAATTTCACCGGAATCCGATGGGGACTGCTGTGTCTCGTTCAGCCAGTATAGGAGCACATTTGGGAGCGATTTCGAGTCAATCGGTCCAAAGACCTGGAAGCTATTGAAAAAATGGGCCACTTTTTTCTTTAAAATATTCACCAAAAATACAAATTTCACCAGAATCCGATGGGGACTGCTGTGTCTCATTCAGCGAGTAGAGGACCACATTCGTGACGAATTTCGAGTCAATCGGTCAAAAGACGACCGTAACCCTAACCCTAGCTCCATAACCCTAACCCTAACCCTAACCCTAATGCCAGCCTTAAGGCAGTCTCATGAAACATTGTCTCTTTTCACTAAAATATTCACCAAAAATACAAATTTCACCGGAATCCGATGGGGACTGCTGTGTCTCGTTCAGCCAGTATAGGAGCACATTTGGGAGCGATTTCGAGTCAATCGGTCCAAAGACCTGGAAGCTATTGAAAAAATGGGCCACTTTTTTCTTTAAAATATTCACCAAAAATACAAATTTCACCGGAATCCGATGGGGACTGCTGTGTCTCGTTCAGCCAGTATAGGAGCACATTTGGGAGCGATTTCGAGTCAATCGGTCCAAAGACCTGGAAGCTATTGAAAAAATGGGCCACTTTTTTCTTTAAAATATTCACCAAAAATACAAATTTCACCGGAATCCGATGGGGACTGCTGTGTCTCATTCAGCGAGTAGAGGACCACATTCGTGACGAATTTCGAGTCAATCGGTCAAAAGACGACCGTAACCCTAACCCTAGCTCCATAACCCTAACCCTAATGCCAGACTTAAGGCAGTCTCATGAAACATTGTCTCTTTTCACTAAAATATTCACCAAAAATACAAATTTCACCGGAATCCGATGGGGACTGCTGTGTCTCGTTCAGCCAGTATAGGAGCACATTTGGGAGCGATTTCGAGTCAATCGGTCCAAAGACCTGGAAGCTATTGAAAAAATGGGCCACTTTTTTCTTTAAAATATTCACCAAAAATACAAATTTCACCGGAATCCGATGGGGACTGCTGTGTCTCGTTCAGCCAGTATAGGAGCACATTTGGGAGCGATTTCGAGTCAATCGGTCCAACGACCTGGAAGCTATTGAAAAAATGGGCCACTTTTTTCTTTAAAATATTCACCAAAAATACAAATTTCACCGGAATCCGATGGGGACTGCTGTGTCTCGTTCAGCCAGTATAGGAGCACATTTGGCAGCGATTTCGAGTCAATCGGTCCAAAGACCTGGAAGCTATTGAAAAAATGGGCCACTTTTTTCTTTAAAATATTCACCAAAAATACAAATTTCACCGGAATCCGATGGGGACTGCTGTGTCTCATTCAGCGAGTAGAGGACCACATTCGTGACGAATTTCGAGTCAATCGGTCAAAAGACGACCGTAACCCTAACCCTAGCTCCATAACCCTAACCCTAACCCTAATGCCAGCCTTAAGGCAGTCTCATGAAACATTGTCTCTTTTCACTAAAATATTCACCAAAAATACAAATTTCACCGGAATCCGATGGGGACTGCTGTGTCTCGTTCAGCCAGTATAGGAGCACATTTGGGAGCGATGTCGAGTCAATCGGTCCAAAGACCTGGAAGCTATTGAAAAAATGGGCCACTTTTTTCTTTAAAATATTCACCAAAAATACAAATTTCACCGGAATCCGATGGGGACTGCTGTGTCTCATTCAGCCAGTATAGGAGCACATTTGGGAGCGATTTCGAGTCAATCGGTCCAAAGACCTGGAAGCTACTGAAAAAATGGGCCACTTTTTTCTTTAAAATATTCACCAAAAATACAAATTTCACCAGAATCCGATGGGGACTGCTGTGTCTCATTCAGCGAGTAGAGGACCACATTCGTGACGAATTTCGAGTCAATCGGTCAAAAGACGACCGTAACCCTAACCCTAGCTCCATAACCCTAACCCTAACCCTAACCCTAATGCCAGCCTTAAGGCAGTCTCATGAAACATTGTCTCTTTTCACTAAAATATTCACCAAAAATACAAATTTCACCGGAATCCGATGGGGACTGCTGTGTCTCGTTCAGCCAGTATAGGAGCACATTTGGGAGCGATTTCGAGTCAATCGGTCCAAAGACCTGGAAGCTATTGAAAAAATGGGCCACTTTTTTCTTCAAAATATTCACCAAAAATACAAATTTCACCGGAATCCGATGGGGACTGCTGTGTCTCATTCAGCGAGTAGAGGACCACATTCGTGACGAATTTCGAGTCAATCGGTCAAAAGACGACCGTAACCCTAACCCTAGCTCCATAACCCTAACCCTAACCCTAACCCTAATGCCAGCCTTAAGGCAGTCTCATGAAACATTGTCTCTTTTCACTAAAATATTCACCAAAAATACAAATTTCACCGGAATCCGATGGGGACTGCTGTGTCTCGTTCAGCCAGTATAGGAGCACATTTGGGAGCGATTTCGAGTCAATCGGTCCAAAGACCTGGAAGCTATTGAAAAAATGGGCCACTTTTTTCTTTAAAATATTCACCAAAAATACAAATTTCACCGGAATCCGATGGGGACTGCTGTGTCTCGTTCAGCCAGTATAGGAGCACATTTGGGAGCGATTTCGAGTCAATCGGTCCAAAGACCTGGAAGCTATTGAAAAAATGGGCCACTTTTTTCTTTAAAATATTCACCAAAAATACAAATTTCACCGGAATCCGATGGGGACTGCTGTGTCTCATTCAGCGAGTAGAGGACCACATTCGTGACGAATTTCGAGTCAATCGGTCAAAAGACGACCGTAACCCTAACCCTAGCTCCATAACCCTAACCCTAACCCTAACCCTAATGCCAGCCTTAAGGCAGTCTCATGAAACATTGTCTCTTTTCACTAAAATATTCACCAAAAATACAAATTTCACCGGAATCCGATGGGGACTGCTGTGTCTCGTTCAGCCAGTATAGGAGCACATTTGGGAGCGATTTCGAGTCAATCGGTCCAAAGACCTGGAAGCTATTGAAAAAATGGGCCACTTTTTTCTTTAAAATATTCACCAAAAATACAAATTTCACCGGAATCCGATGGGGACTGCTGTGTCTCGTTCAGCCAGTATAGGAGCACATTTGGGAGCGATTTCGAGTCAATCGGTCCAAAGACCTGGAAGCTATTGAAAAAATGGGCCACTTTTTTCTTTAAAATATTCACCAAAAATACAAATTTCACCGGAATCCGATGGGGACTGCTGTGTCTCATTCAGCGAGTAGAGGACCACATTCGTGACGAATTTCGAGTCAATCGGTCAAAAGACGACCGTAACCCTAACCCTAGCTCCATAACCCTAACCCTAACCCTAACCCTAATGCCAGCCTTAAGGCAGTCTCATGAAACATTGTCTCTTTTCACTAAAATATTCACCAAAAATACAAATTTCACCGGAATCCGATGGGGACTGCTGTGTCTCGTTCAGCCAGTATAGGAGCACATTTGGGAGCGATGTCGAGTCAATCGGTCCAAAGACCTGGAAGCTATTGAAAAAATGGGCCACTTTTTTCTTTAAAATATTCACCAAAAATACAAATTTCACCAGAATCCGATGGGGACTGCTGTGTCTCATTCAGCGAGTAGAGGACCACATTCGTGACGAATTTCGAGTCAATCGGTCAAAAGACGACCGTAACCCTAACTCTAGCTCCATAACCCTAACCCTAACCCTAACCCTAATGCCAGCCTTAAGGCAGTCTCATGAAACATTGTCTCTTTTCACTAAAATATTCACCAAAAATACAAATTTCACCGGAATCCGATGGGGACTGCTGTGTCTCGTTCAGCCAGTATAGGAGCACATTTGGGAGCGATTTCGAGTCAATCGGTCCAAAGACCTGGAAGCTATTGAAAAAATGGGCCACTTTTTTCTTCAAAATATTCACCAAAAATACAAATTTCACCGGAATCCGATGGGGACTGCTGTGTCTCATTCAGCGAGTAGAGGACCACATTCGTGACGAATTTCGAGTCAATCGGTCAAAAGACGACCGTAACCCTAACCCTAGCTCCATAACCCTAACCCTAACCCTAACCCTAATGCCAGCCTTAAGGCAGTCTCATGAAACATTGTCTCTTTTCACTAAAATATTCACCAAAAATACAAATTTCACCGGAATCCGATGGGGACTGCTGTGTCTCGTTCAGCCAGTATAGGAGCACATTTGGGAGCGATTTCGAGTCAATCGGTCCAAAGACCTGGAAGCTATTGAAAAAATGGGCCACTTTTTTCTTTAAAATATTCACCAAAAATACAAATTTCACCGGAATCCGATGGGGACTGCTGTGTCTCATTCAGCGAGTAGAGGACCACATTCGTGACGAATTTCGAGTCAATCGGTCAAAAGACGACCGTAACCCTAACCCTAGCTCCATAACCCTAACCCTAACCCTAACCCTAATGCCAGCCTTAAGGCAGTCTCATGAAACATTGTCTCTTTTCACTAAAATATTCACCAAAAATACAAATTTCACCGGAATCCGATGGGGACTGCTGTGTCTCGTTCAGCCAGTATAGGAGCACATTTGGGAGCGATTTCGAGTCAATCGGTCCAAAGACCTGGAAGCTATTGAAAAAATGGGCCACTTTTTTCTTTAAAATATTCACCAAAAATACAAATTTCACCGGAATCCGATGGGGACTGCTGTGTCTCGTTCAGCCAGTATAGGAGCACATTTGGGAGCGATTTCGAGTCAATCGGTCCAAAGACCTGGAAGCTATTGAAAAAATGGGCCACTTTTTTCTTTAAAATATTCACCAAAAATACAAATTTCACCGGAATCCGATGGGGACTGCTGTGTCTCATTCAGCGAGTAGAGGACCACATTCGTGACGAATTTCGAGTCAATCGGTCAAAAGACGACCGTAACCCTAACCCTAGCTCCATAACCCTAACCCTAACCCTAACCCTAATGCCAGCCTTAAGGCAGTCTCATGAAACATTGTCTCTTTTCACTAAAATATTCACCAAAAATACAAATTTCACCGGAATCCGATGGGGACTGCTGTGTCTCGTTCAGCCAGTATAGGAGCACATTTGGGAGCGATTTCGAGTCAATCGGTCCAAAGACCTGGAAGCTATTGAAAAAATGGGCCACTTTTTTCTTTAAAATATTCACCAAAAATACAAATTTCACCGGAATCCGATGGGGACTGCTGTGTCTCATTCAGCGAGTAGAGGACCACATTCGTGACGAATTTCGAGTCAATCGGTCAAAAGACGACCGTAACCCTAACCCTAGCTCCATAACCCTAACCCTAATGCCAGCCTTAAGGCAGTCTCATGAAACATTGTCTCTTTTCACTAAAATATTCACCAAAAATACAAATTTCACCGGAATCCGATGGGGACTGCTGTGTCTCGTTCAGCCAGTATAGGAGCACATTTGGGAGCGATTTCGAGTCAATCGGTCCAAAGACCTGGAAGCTATTGAAAAAATGGGCCACTTTTTTCTTTAAAATATTCACCAAAAATACAAATTTCACCGGAATCCGATGGGGACTGCTGTGTCTCGTTCAGCCAGTATAGGAGCACATTTGGGAGCGATTTCGAGTCAATCGGTCCAAAGACCTGGAAGCTATTGAAAAAATGGGCCACTTTTTTCTTTAAAATATTCACCAAAAATACAAATTTCACCGGAATCCGATGGGGACTGCTGTGTCTCATTCAGCGAGTAGAGGACCACATTCGTGACGAATTTCGAGTCAATCGGTCAAAAGACGACCGTAACCCTAACCCTAGCTCCATAACCCTAACCCTAACCCTAACCCTAATTCCAGCCTTAAGGCACTCTCATGAAACATTGTCTCTTTTCACTAAAATATTCACCAAAAATACAAATTTCACCGGAATCCGATGGGGACTGCTGTGTCTCGTTCAGCCAGTATAGGAGCACATTTGGGAGCGATTTCGAGTCAATCGGTCCAAAGACCTGGAAGCTATTGAAAAAATGGGCCACTTTTTTCTTTAAAATATTCACCAAAAATACAAATTTCACCGGAATCCGATGGGGACTGCTGTGTCTCATTCAGCGAGTAGAGGACCACATTCGTGACGAATTTCGAGTCAATCGGTCAAAAGACGACCGTAACCCTAACCCTAGCTCCATAACCCTAACCCTAACCCTAACCCTAATGCCAGCCTTAAGGCAGTCTCATGAAACATTGTCTCTTTTCACTAAAATATTCACCAAAAATACAAATTTCACCGGAATCCGATGGGGACTGCTGTGTCTCGTTCAGCCAGTATAGGAGCACATTTGGGAGCGATTTCGAGTCAATCGGTCCAAAGACCTGGAAGCTATTGAAAAAATGGGCCACTTTTTTCTTTAAAATATTCACCAAAAATACAAATTTCACCGGAATCCGATGGGGACTGCTGTGTCTCATTCAGCGAGTAGAGGACCACATTCGTGACGAATTTCGAGTCAATCGGTCAAAAGACGACCGTAACCCTAACCCTAGCTCCATAACCCTAACCCTAACCCTAACCCTAATGCCAGCCTTAAGGCAGTCTCATGAAACATTGTCTCTTTTCACTAAAATATTCACCAAAAATACAAATTTCACCGGAATCCCATGGGGACTGCTGTGTCTCGTTCAGCCAGTATAGGAGCACATTTGGGAGCGATTTCGAGTCAATCGGTCCAAAGACCTGGAAGCTATTGAAAAAATGGGCCACTTTTTTCTTTAAAATATTCACCAAAAATACAAATTTCACCGGAATCCGATGGGGACTGCTGTGTCTCGTTCAGCCAGTATAGGAGCACATTTGGGAGCGATTTCGAGTCAATCGGTCCAAAGACCTGGAAGCTATTGAAAAAATGGGCCACTTTTTTCTTTAAAATATTCACCAAAAATACAAATTTCACCGGAATCCGATGGGGACTGCTGTGTCTCATTCAGCGAGTAGAGGACCACATTCGTGACGAATTTCGAGTCAATCGGTCAAAAGACGACCGTAACCCTAACCCTAGCTCCATAACCCTAACCCTAACCCTAACCCTAATGCCAGCCTTAAGGCAGTCTCATGAAACATTGTCTCTTTTCACTAAAATATTCACCAAAAATACAAATTTCACCGGAATCCGATGGGGACTGCTGTGTCTCGTTCAGCCAGTATAGGAGCACATTTGGGAGCGATTTCGAGTCAATCGGTCCAAAGACCTGGAAGCTATTGAAAAAATGGGCCACTTTTTTCTTTAAAATATTCACCAAAAATACAAATTTCACCGGAATCCGATGGGGACTGCTGTGTCTCATTCAGCGAGTAGAGGACCACATTCGTGACGAATTTCGAGTCAATCGGTCAAAAGACGACCGTAACCCTAACCCTAGCTCCATAACCCTAACCCTAACCCTAACCCTAATGCCAGCCTTAAGGCAGTCTCATGAAACATTGTCTCTTTTCACTAAAATATTCACCAAAAATACAAATTTCACCGGAATCCGATGGGGACTGCTGTGTCTCGTTCAGCCAGTATAGGAGCACATTTGGGAGCGATTTCGAGTCAATCGGTCCAAAGACCTGGAAGCTATTGAAAAAATGGGCCACTTTTTTCTTTAAAATATTCACCAAAAATACAAATTTCACCGGAATCCGATGGGGACTGCTGTGTCTCGTTCAGCCAGTATAGGAGCACATTTGGGAGCGATTTCGAGTCAATCGGTCCAAAGACCTGGAAGCTATTGAAAAAATGGGCCACTTTTTTCTTTAAAATATTCACCAAAAATAAAAATTTCACCGGAATCCGATGGGGACTGCTGTGTCTCATTCAGCGAGTAGAGGACCACATTCGTGACGAATTTCGAGTCAATCGGTCAAAAGACGACCGTAACCCTAACCCTAGCTCCATAACCCTAACCCTAACCCTAATGCCAGCCTTAAGGCAGTCTCATGAAACATTGTCTCTTTTCACTAAAATATTCACCAAAAATACAAATTTCACCGGAATCCGATGGGGACTGCTGTGTCTCGTTCAGCCAGTATAGGAGCACATTTGGGAGTGATTTCGAGTCAATCGGTCCAAAGACCTGGAAGCTATTGAAAAAATGGGCCACTTTTTTCTTTAAAATATTCACCAAAAATACAAATTTCACCGGAATCCGATGGGGACTGCTGTGTCTCGTTCAGCCAGTATAGGAGCACATTTGGGAGCGATTTCGAGTCAATCGGTCCAAAGACCTGGAAGCTATTGAAAAAATGGGCCACTTTTTTCTTTAAAATATTCACCAAAAATACAAATTTCACCGGAATCCGATGGGGACTGCTGTGTCTCATTCAGCGAGTAGAGGACCACATTCGTGACGAATTTCGAGTCAATCGGTCAAAAGACGACCGTAACCCTAACCCTAGCTCCATAACCCTAACCCTAACCCTAACCCTAATGCCAGCCTTAAGGCAGTCTCATGAAACATTGTCTCTTTTCACTAAAATATTCACCAAAAATACAAATTTCACCGGAATCCGATGGGGACTGCTGTGTCTCGTTCAGCCAGTATAGGAGCATATTTGGGAGCGATTTCGAGTCAATCGGTCCAAAGACCTGGAAGCTATTGAAAAAATGGGCCACTTTTTTCTTTAAAATATTCACCAAAAATACAAATTTCACCGGAATCCGATGGGGACTGCTGTGTCTCGTTCAGCCAGTATAGGAGCACATTTGGGAGCGATTTCGAGTCAATCGGTCCAAAGACCTGGAAGCTATTGAAAAAATGGGCCACTTTTTTCTTTAAAATATTCACCAAAAATACAAATTTCACCGGAATCCGATGGGGACTGCTGTGTCTCATTCAGCGAGTAGAGGACCACATTCGTGACGAATTTCGAGTCAATCGGTCAAAAGACGACCGTAACCCTAACCCTAGCTCCATAACCCTAACCCTAATGCCAGACTTAAGGCAGTCTCATGAAACATTGTCTCTTTTCACTAAAATATTCACCAAAAATACAAATTTCACCGGAATCCGATGGGGACTGCTGTGTCTCGTTCAGCCAGTATAGGAGCACATTTGGGAGCGATTTCGAGTCAATCGGTCCAAAGACCTGGAAGCTATTGAAAAAATGGGCCACTTTTTTCTTTAAAATATTCACCAAAAATACAAATTTCACCGGAATCCGATGGGGACTGCTGTGTCTCATTCAGCGAGTAGAGGACCACATTCGTGACGAATTTCGAGTCAATCGGTCAAAAGACGACCGTAACCCTAACCCTAGCTCCATAACCCTAACCCTAACCCTAACCCTAATGCCAGCCTTAAGGCAGTCTCATGAAACATTGTCTCTTTTCACTAAAATATTCACCAAAAATACAAATTTCACCGGAATCCGATGGGGACTGCTGTGTCTCGTTCAGCCAGTATAGGAGCACATTTGGGAGCGATTTCGAGTCAATCGGTCCAAAGACCTGGAAGCTATTGAAAAAATGGGCCACTTTTTTCTTTAAAATATTCACCAAAAATACAAATTTCACCGGAATCCGATGGGGACTGCTGTGTCTCGTTCAGCCAGTATAGGAGCACATTTGGGAGCGATTTCGAGTCAATCGGTCCAAAGACCTGGAAGCTATTGAAAAAATGGGCCACTTTTTTCTTTAAAATATTCACCAAAAATACAAATTTCACCGGAATCCGATGGGGACTGCTGTGTCTCATTCAGCGAGTAGAGGACCACATTCGTGACGAATTTCGAGTCAATCGGTCAAAAGACAACCGTAACCCTAACCCTAGCTCCATAACCCTAACCCTAACCCTAACCCTAATGCCAGCCTTAAGGCAGTCTCATGAAACATTGTCTCTTTTCACTAAAATATTCACCAAAAATACAAATTTCACCGGAATCCGATGGGGACTGCTGTGTCTCGTTCAGCCAGTATAGGAGCACATTTGGGAGCGATTTCGAGTCAATCGGTCCAAAGACCTGGAAGCTATTGAAAAAATGGGCCACTTTTTTCTTTAAAATATTCACCAAAAATACAAATTTCACCGGAATCCGATGGGGACTGCTGTGTCTCATTCAGCGAGTAGAGGACCACATTCGTGACGAATTTCGAGTCAATCGGTCAAAAGACGACCGTAACCCTAACCCTAGCTCCATAACCCTAACCCTAACCCTAACCCTAATGCCAGCCTTAAGGCAGTCTCATGAAACATTGTCTCTTTTCACTAAAATATTCACCAAAAATACAAATTTCACCGGAATCCGATGGGGACTGCTGTGTCTCGTTCAGCCAGTATAGGAGCACATTTGGGAGCGATTTCGAGTCAATCGGTCCAAAGACCTGGAAGCTATTGAAAAAATGGGCCACTTTTTTCTTTAAAATATTCACCAAAAATACAAATTTCACCGGAATCCGATGGGGACTGCTGTGTCTCGTTCAGCCAGTATAGGAGCACATTTGGGAGCGATTTCGAGTCAATCGGTCCAACGACCTGGAAGCTATTGAAAAAATGGGCCACTTTTTTCTTTAAAATATTCACCAAAAATACAAATTTCACCGGAATCCGATGGGGACTGCTGTGTCTCGTTCAGCCAGTATAGGAGCACATTTGGGAGCGATTTCGAGTCAATCGGTCCAAAGACCTGGAAGCTATTGAAAAAATGGGCCACTTTTTTCTTTAAAATATTCACCAAAAATACAAATTTCACCGGAATCCGATGGGGACTGCTGTGTCTCATTCAGCGAGTAGAGGACCACATTCGTGACGAATTTCGAGTCAATCGGTCAAAAGACGACCGTAACCCTAACCCTAGCTCCATAACCCTAACCCTAACCCTAACCCTAATGCCAGCCTTAAGGCAGTCTCATGAAACATTGTCTCTTTTCACTAAAATATTCACCAAAAATACAAATTTCACCGGAATCCGATGGGGACTGCTGTGTCTCGTTCAGCCAGTATAGGAGCATATTTGGGAGCGATTTCGAGTCAATCGGTCCAAAGACCTGGAAGCTATTGAAAAAATGGGCCACTTTTTTCTTTAAAATATTCACCAAAAATACAAATTTCACCGGAATCCGATGGGGACTGCTGTGTCTCGTTCAGCCAGTATAGGAGCACATTTGGGAGCGATTTCGAGTCAATCGGTCCAAAGACCTGGAAGCTATTGAAAAAATGGGCCACTTTTTTCTTTAAAATATTCACCAAAAATACAAATTTCACCGGAATCCGATGGGGACTGCTGTGTCTCATTCAGCGAGTAGAGGACCACATTCGTGACGAATTTCGAGTCAATCGGTCAAAAGACGACCGTAACCCTAACCCTAGCTCCATAACCCTAACCCTAATGCCAGACTTAAGGCAGTCTCATGAAACATTGTCTCTTTTCACTAAAATATTCACCAAAAATACAAATTTCACCGGAATCCGATGGGGACTGCTGTGTCTCGTTCAGCCAGTATAGGAGCACATTTGGGAGCGATTTCGAGTCAATCGGTCCAAAGACCTGGAAGCTATTGAAAAAATGGGCCACTTTTTTCTTTAAAATATTCACCAAAAATACAAATTTCACCGGAATCCGATGGGGACTGCTGTGTCTCATTCAGCGAGTAGAGGACCACATTCGTGACGAATTTCGAGTCAATCGGTCAAAAGACGACCGTAACCCTAACCCTAGCTCCATAACCCTAACCCTAACCCTAACCCTAATGCCAGCCTTAAGGCAGTCTCATGAAACATTGTCTCTTTTCACTAAAATATTCACCAAAAATACAAATTTCACCGGAATCCGATGGGGACTGCTGTGTCTCGTTCAGCCAGTATAGGAGCACATTTGGGAGCGATTTCGAGTCAATCGGTCCAAAGACCTGGAAGCTATTGAAAAAATGGGCCACTTTTTTCTTTAAAATATTCACCAAAAATACAAATTTCACCGGAATCCGATGGGGACTGCTGTGTCTCGTTCAGCCAGTATAGGAGCACATTTGGGAGCGATTTCGAGTCAATCGGTCCAAAGACCTGGAAGCTATTGAAAAAATGGGCCACTTTTTTCTTTAAAATATTCACCAAAAATACAAATTTCACCGGAATCCGATGGGGACTGCTGTGTCTCATTCAGCGAGTAGAGGACCACATTCGTGACGAATTTCGAGTCAATCGGTCAAAAGACGACCGTAACCCTAACCCTAGCTCCATAACCCTAACCCTAACCCTAACCCTAATGCCAGCCTTAAGGCAGTCTCATGAAACATTGTCTCTTTTCACTAAAATATTCACCAAAAATACAAATTTCACCGGAATCCGATGGGGACTGCTGTGTCTCGTTCAGCCAGTATAGGAGCACATTTGGGAGCGATTTCGAGTCAATCGGTCCAAAGACCTGGAAGCTATTGAAAAAATGGGCCACTTTTTTCTTTAAAATATTCACCAAAAATACAAATTTCACCGGAATCCGATGGGGACTGCTGTGTCTCATTCAGCGAGTAGAGGACCACATTCGTGACGAATTTCGAGTCAATCGGTCAAAAGACGACCGTAACCCTAACCCTAGCTCCATAACCCTAACCCTAACCCTAACCCTAATGCCAGCCTTAAGGCAGTCTCATGAAACATTGTCTCTTTTCACTAAAATATTCACCAAAAATACAAATTTCACCGGAATCCGATGGGGACTGCTGTGTCTCGTTCAGCCAGTATAGGAGCACATTTGGGAGCGATTTCGAGTCAATCGGTCCAAAGACCTGGAAGCTATTGAAAAAATGGGCCACTTTTTTCTTTAAAATATTCACCAAAAATACAAATTTCACCGGAATCCGATGGGGACTGCTGTGTCTCGTTCAGCCAGTATAGGAGCACATTTGGGAGCGATTTCGAGTCAATCGGTCCAACGACCTGGAAGCTATTGAAAAAATGGGCCACTTTTTTCTTTAAAATATTCACCAAAAATACAAATTTCACCGGAATCCGATGGGGACTGCTGTGTCTCATTCAGCGAGTAGAGGACCACATTCGTGACGAATTTCGAGTCAATCGGTCAAAAGACAACCGTAACCCTAACCCTAGCTCCATAACCCTAACCCTAACCCTAACCCTAATGCCAGCCTTAAGGCAGTCTCATGAAACATTGTCTCTTTTCACTAAAATATTCACCAAAAATACAAATTTCACCGGAATCCGATGGGGACTGCTGTGTCTCGTTCAGCCAGTATAGGAGCACATTTGGGAGCGATTTCGAGTCAATCGGTCCAAAGACCTGGAAGCTATTGAAAAAATGGGCCACTTTTTTCTTTAAAATATTCACCAAAAATACAAATTTCACCGGAATCCGATGGGGACTGCTGTGTCTCATTCAGCGAGTAGAGGACCACATTCGTGACGAATTTCGAGTCAATCGGTCAAAAGACGACCGTAACCCTAACCCTAGCTCCATAACCCTAACCCTAACCCTAACCCTAATGCCAGCCTTAAGGCAGTCTCATGAAACATTGTCTCTTTTCACTAAAATATTCACCAAAAATACAAATTTCACCGGAATCCGATGGGGACTGCTGTGTCTCGTTCAGCCAGTATAGGAGCACATTTGGGAGCGATTTCGAGTCAATCGGTCCAAAGACCTGGAAGCTATTGAAAAAATGGGCCACTTTTTTCTTTAAAATATTCACCAAAAATACAAATTTCACCGGAATCCGATGGGGACTGCTGTGTCTCGTTCAGCCAGTATAGGAGCACATTTGGGAGCGATTTCGAGTCAATCGGTCCAACGACCTGGAAGCTATTGAAAAAATGGGCCACTTTTTTCTTTAAAATATTCACCAAAAATACAAATTTCACCGGAATCCGATGGGGACTGCTGTGTCTCGTTCAGCCAGTATAGGAGCACATTTGGCAGCGATTTCGAGTCAATCGGTCCAAAGACCTGGAAGCTATTGAAAAAATGGGCCACTTTTTTCTTTAAAATATTCACCAAAAATACAAATTTCACCGGAATCCGATGGGGACTGCTGTGTCTCATTCAGCGAGTAGAGGACCACATTCGTGACGAATTTCGAGTCAATCGGTCAAAAGACGACCGTAACCCTAACCCTAGCTCCATAACCCTAACCCTAACTCTAATGCCAGCCTTAAGGCAGTCTCATGAAACATTGTCTCTTTTCACTAAAATATTCACCAAAAATACAAATTTCACCGGAATCCGATGGGGACTGCTGTGTCTCGTTCAGCCAGTATAGGAGCACATTTGGGAGCGATTTCGAGTCAATCGGTCCAAAGACCTGGAAGCTATTGAAAAAATGGGCCACTTTTTTCTTTAAAATATTCACCAAAAATACAAATTTCACCGGAATCCGATGGGGACTGCTGTGTCTCGTTCAGCCAGTATAGGAGCACATTTGGGAGCGATTTCGAGTCAATCGGTCCAAAGACCTGGAAGCTATTGAAAAAATGGGCCACTTTTTTCTTTAAAATATTCACCAAAAATAGAAATTTCACCGGAATCCGATGGGGACTGCTGTGTCTCATTCAGCGAGTAGAGGACCACATTCGTGACGAATTTCGAGTCAATCGGTCAAAAGACGACCGTAACCCTAACCCTAGCTCCATAACCCTAACCCTAACCCTAACCCTAATGCCAGCCTTAAGGCAGTCTCATGAAACATTGTCTCTTTTCACTAAAATATTCACCAAAAATACAAATTTCACCGGAATCCGATGGGGACTGCTGTGTCTCGTTCAGCCAGTATAGGAGCATATTTGGGAGCGATTTCGAGTCAATCGGTCCAAAGACCTGGAAGCTATTGAAAAAATGGGCCACTTTTTTCTTTAAAATATTCACCAAAAATACAAATTTCACCGGAATCCGATGGGGACTGCTGTGTCTCGTTCAGCCAGTATAGGAGCACATTTGGGAGCGATTTCGAGTCAATGGGTCCAAAGACCTGGAAGCTATTGAAAAAATGGGCCACTTTTTTCTTTAAAATATTCACCAAAAATACAAATTTCACCGGAATCCGATGGGGACTGCTGTGTCTCATTCAGCGAGTAGAGGACCACATTCGTGACGAATTTCGAGTCAATCGGTCAAAAGACGACCGTAACCCTAACCCTAGCTCCATAACCCTAACCCTAATGCCAGCCTTAAGGCAGTCTCATGAAACATTGTCTCTTTTCACTAAAATATTCACCAAAAATACAAATTTCACCGGAATCCGATGGGGACTGCTGTGTCTCGTTCAGCCAGTATAGGAGCACATTTGGGAGCGATTTCGAGTCAATCGGTCCAAAGACCTGGAAGCTATTGAAAAAATGGGCCACTTTTTTCTTTAAAATATTCACCAAAAATACAAATTTCACCGGAATCCGATGGGGACTGCTGTGTCTCGTTCAGCCAGTATAGGAGCACATTTGGGAGCGATTTCGAGTCAATCGGTCCAAAGACCTGGAAGCTATTGAAAAAATGGGCCACTTTTTTCTTTAAAATATTCACCAAAAATACAAATTTCACCGGAATCTGATGGGGACTGCTGTGTCTCATTCAGCGAGTAGAGGACCACATTCGTGACGAATTTCGAGTCAATCGGTCAAAAGACGACCGTAACCCTAACCCTAGCTCCATAACCCTAACCCTAACTCTAATGCCAGCCTTAAGGCAGTCTCATGAAACATTGTCTCTTTTCACTAAAATATTCACCAAAAATACAAATTTCACCGGAATCCGATGGGGACTGCTGTGTCTCGTTCAGCCAGTATAGGAGCACATTTGGGAGCGATTTCGAGTCAATCGGTCCAAAGACCTGGAAGCTATTGAAAAAATGGGCCACTTTTTTCTTTAAAATATTCACCAAAAATACAAATTTCACCGGAATCCGATGGGGACTGCTGTGTCTCGTTCAGCCAGTATAGGAGCACATTTGGGAGCGATTTCGAGTCAATCGGTCCAAAGACCTGGAAGCTATTGAAAAAATGGGCCACTTTTTTCTTTAAAATATTCACCAAAAATACAAATTTCACCGGAATCCGATGGGGACTGCTGTGTCTCATTCAGCGAGTAGAGGACCACATTCGTGACGAATTTCGAGTCAATCGGTCAAAAGACGACCGTAACCCTAACCCTAGCTCCATAACCCTAACCCTAACCCTAATGCCAGCCTTAAGGCAGTCTCATGAAACATTGTCTCTTTTCACTAAAATATTCACCAAAAATACAAATTTCACCGGAATCCGATGGGGACTGCTGTGTCTCGTTCAGCCAGTATAGGAGCACATTTGGGAGCGATTTCGAGTCAATCGGTCCAAAGACCTGGAAGCTATTGAAAAAATGGGCCACTTTTTTCTTTAAAATATTCACCAAAAATACAAATTTCACCGGAATCCGATGGGGACTGCTGTGTCTCGTTCAGCCAGTATAGGAGCACATTTGGGAGCGATTTCGAGTCAATCGGTCCAAAGACCTGGAAGCTATTGAAAAAATGGGCCACTTTTTTCTTTAAAATATTCACCAAAAATACAAATTTCACCGGAATCCGATGGGGACTGCTGTGTCTCGTTCAGCCAGTATAGGAGCACATTTGGGAGCGATTTCGAGTCAATCGGTCCAAAGACCTGGAAGCTATTGAAAAAATGGGCCACTTTTTTCTTTAAAATATTCACCAAAAATACAAATTTCACCGGAATCCGATGGGGACTGCTGTGTCTCATTCAGCGAGTAGAGGACCACATTCGTGACGAATTTCGAGTCAATCGGTCAAAAGACGACCGTAACCCTAACCCTAGCTCCATAACCCTAACCCTAACCCTAACCCTAATGCCAGCCTTAAGGCAGTCTCATGAAACATAGTCTCTTTTCACTAAAATATTCACCAAAAATACAAATTTCACCGGAATCCGATGGGGACTGCTGTGTCTCGTTCAGCCAGTATAGGAGCATATTTGGGAGCGATTTCGAGTCAATCGGTCCAAAGACCTGGAAGCTATTGAAAAAATGGGCCACTTTTTTCTTTAAAATATTCACCAAAAATACAAATTTCACCGGAATCCGATGGGGACTGCTGTGTCTCGTTCAGCCAGTATAGGAGCACATTTGGGAGCGATTTCGAGTCAATCGGTCCAAAGACCTGGAAGCTATTGAAAAAATGGGCCACTTTTTTCTTTAAAATATTCACCAAAAATACAAATTTCACCGGAATCCGATGGGGACTGCTGTGTCTCATTCAGCGAGTAGAGGACCACATTCGTGACGAATTTCGAGTCAATCGGTCAAAAGACGACCGTAAACCTAACCCTAGCTCCATAACCCTAACCCTAATGCCAGCCTTAAGGCAGTCTCATGAAACATTGTCTCTTTTCACTAAAATATTCACCAAAAATACAAATTTCACCGGAATCCGATGGGGACTGCTGTGTCTCGTTCAGCCAGTATAGGAGCACATTTGGGAGCGATTTCGAGTCAATCGGTCCAAAGACCTGGAAGCTATTGAAAAAATGGGCCACTTTTTTCTTTAAAATATTCACCAAAAATACAAATTTCACCGGAATCCGATGGGGACTGCTGTGTCTCATTCAGCGAGTAGAGGACCACATTCGTGACGAATTTCGAGTCAATCGGTCAAAAGACGACCGTAACCCTAACCCTAGCTCCATAACCCTAACCCTAACCCTAATGCCAGCCTTAAGGCAGTCTCATGAAACATTGTCTCTTTTCACTAAAATATTCACCAAAAATACAAATTTCACCGGAATCCGATGGGGACTGCTGTGTCTCGTTCAGCCAGTATAGGAGCACATTTGGGAGCGATTTCGAGTCAATCGGTCCAAAGACCTGGAAGCTATTGAAAAAATGGGCCACTTTTTTCTTTAAAATATTCACCAAAAATACAAATTTCACCGGAATCCGATGGGGACTGCTGTGTCTCGTTCAGCCAGTATAGGAGCACATTTGGGAGCGATTTCGAGTCAATCGGTCCAAAGACCTGGAAGCTATTGAAAAAATGGGCCACTTTTTTCTTTAAAATATTCACCAAAAATACAAATTTCACCGGAATCCGATGGGGACTGCTGTGTCTCATTCAGCGAGTAGAGGACCACATTCGTGACGAATTTCGAGTCAATCGGTCAAAAGACGACCGTAACCCTAACCCTAGCTCCATAACCCTAACCCTAACTCTAATGCCAGCCTTAAGGCAGTCTCATGAAACATTGTCTCTTTTCACTAAAATATTCACCAAAAATACAAATTTCACCGGAATCCGATGGGGACTGCTGTGTCTCGTTCAGCCAGTATAGGAGCACATTTGGGAGCGATTTCGAGTCAATCGGTCCAAAGACCTGGAAGCTATTGAAAAAATGGGCCACTTTTTTCTTTAAAATATTCACCAAAAATACAAATTTCACCGGAATCCGATGGGGACTGCTGTGTCTCGTTCAGCCAGTATAGGAGCACATTTGGGAGCGATTTCGAGTCAATCGGTCCAAAGACCTGGAAGCTATTGAAAAAATGGGCCACTTTTTTCTTTAAAATATTCACCAAAAATACAAATTTCACCGGAATCCGATGGGGACTGCTGTGTCTCATTCAGCGAGTAGAGGACCACATTCGTGACGAATTTCGAGTCAATCGGTCAAAAGACGACCGTAACCCTAACCCTAGCTCCATAACCCTAACCCTAACCCTAACCCTAATGCCAGCCTTAAGGCAGTCTCATGAAACATTGTCTCTTTTCACTAAAATATTCACCAAAAATACAAATTTCACCGGAATCCGATGGGGACTGCTGTGTCTCGTTCAGCCAGTATAGGAGCACATTTGGGAGCGATTTCGAGTCAATCGGTCCAAAGACCTGGAAGCTATTGAAAAAATGGGCCACTTTTTTCTTTAAAATATTCACCAAAAATACAAATTTCACCGGAATCCGATGGGGACTGCTGTGTCTCGTTCAGCCAGTATAGGAGCACATTTGGGAGCGATTTCGAGTCAATCGGTCCAAAGACCTGGAAGCTATTGAAAAAATGGGCCACTTTTTTCTTTAAAATATTCACCAAAAATACAAATTTCACCGGAATCCGATGGGGACTGCTGTGTCTCATTCAGCGAGTAGAGGACCACATTCGTGACGAATTTCGAGTCAATCGGTCAAAAGACGACCGTAACCCTAACCCCAGCTCCATAACCCTAACCCTAACTCTAATGCCAGCCTTAAGGCAGTCTCATGAAACATTGTCTCTTTTCACTAAAATATTCACCAAAAATACAAATTTCACCGGAATCCGATGGGGACTGCTGTGTCTCGTTCAGCCAGTATAGGAGCACATTTGGGAGCGATTTCGAGTCAATCGGTCCAAAGACCTGGAAGCTATTGAAAAAATGGGCCACTTTTTTCTTTAAAATATTCACCAAAAATACAAATTTCACCGGAATCCGATGGGGACTGCTGTGTCTCGTTCAGCCAGTATAGGAGCACATTTGGGAGCGATTTCGAGTCAATCGGTCCAAAGACCTGGAAGCTATTGAAAAAATGGGCCACTTTTTTCTTTAAAATATTCACCAAAAATACAAATTTCACCGGAATCCGATGGGGACTGCTGTGTCTCATTCAGCGAGTAGAGGACCACATTCGTGACGAATTTCGAGTCAATCGGTCAAAAGACGACCGTAACCCTAACCCTAGCTCCATAACCCTAACCCTAATGCCAGCCTTAAGGCAGACTCATGAAACATTGTCTCTTTTCACTAAAATATTCACCAAAAATACAAATTTCACCGGAATCCGATGGGGACTGCTGTGTCTCGTTCAGCCAGTATAGGAGCACATTTGGGAGCGATTTCGAGTCAATCGGTCCAAAGACCTGGAAGCTATTGAAAAAATGGGCCACTTTTTTCTTTAAAATATTCACCAAAAATACAAATTTCACCGGAATCCGATGGGGACTGCTGTGTCTCATTCAGCGAGTAGAGGACCACATTCGTGACGAATTTCGAGTCAATCGGTCAAAAGACGACCGTAACCCTAACCCTAGCTCCATAACCCTAACCCTAACCCTAACCCTAATGCCAGCCTTAAGGCAGTCTCATGAAACATTGTCTCTTTTCACTAAAATATTCACCAAAAATACAAATTTCACCGGAATCCGATGGGGACTGCTGTGTCTCGTTCAGCCAGTATAGGAGCACATTTGGGAGCGATTTCGAGTCAATCGGTCCAAAGACCTGGAAGCTATTGAAAAAATGGGCCACTTTTTTCTTTAAAATATTCACCAAAAATACAAATTTCACCGGAATCCGATGGGGACTGCTGTGTCTCGTTCAGCCAGTATAGGAGCACATTTGGGAGCGATTTCGAGTCAATCGGTCCAAAGACCTGGAAGCTATTGAAAAAATGGGCCACTTTTTTCTTTAAAATATTCACCAAAAATACAAATTTCACCGGAATCCGATGGGGACTGCTGTGTCTCATTCAGCGAGTAGAGGACCACATTCGTGACGAATTTCGAGTCAATCGGTCAAAAGACAACCGTAACCCTAACCCTAGCTCCATAACCCTAACCCTAACCCTAACCCTAATGCCAGCCTTAAGGCAGTCTCATGAAACATTGTCTCTTTTCACTAAAATATTCACCAAAAATACAAATTTCACCGGAATCCGATGGGGACTGCTGTGTCTCGTTCAGCCAGTATAGGAGCACATTTGGGAGCGATTTCGAGTCAATCGGTCCAAAGACCTGGAAGATATTGAAAAAATGGGCCACTTTTTTCTTTAAAATATTCACCAAAAATACAAATTTCACCGGAATCCGATGGGGACTGCTGTGTCTCGTTCAGCCAGTATAGGAGCACATTTGGGAGCGATTTCGAGTCAATCGGTCCAAAGACCTGGAAGCTATTGAAAAAATGGGCCACTTTTTTCTTTAAAATATTCACCAAAAATACAAATTTCACCGGAATCCGATGGGGACTGCTGTGTCTCATTCAGCGAGTAGAGGACCACATTCGTGACGAATTTCGAGTCAATCGGTCAAAAGACGACCGTAACCCTAACCCTAGCTCCATAACCCTAACCCTAACTCTAATGCCAGCCTTAAGGCAGTCTCATGAAACATTGTCTCTTTTCACTAAAATATTCACCAAAAATACAAATTTCACCGGAATCCGATGGGGACTGCTGTGTCTCGTTCAGCCAGTATAGGAGCATATTTGGGAGCGATTTCGAGTCAATCGGTCCAAAGACCTGGAAGCTATTGAAAAAATGGGCCACTTTTTTCTTTAAAATATTCACCAAAAATACAAATTTCACCGGAATCCGATGGGGACTGCTGTGTCTCGTTCAGCCAGTATAGGAGCACATTTGGGAGCGATTTCGAGTCAATCGGTCCAAAGACCTGGAAGCTATTGAAAAAATGGGCCACTTTTTTCTTTAAAATATTCACCAAAAATACAAATTTCACCGGAATCCGATGGGGACTGCTGTGTCTCATTCAGCGAGTAGAGGACCACATTCGTGACGAATTTCGAGTCAATCGGTCAAAAGACGACCGTAACCCTAACCCTAGCTCCATAACCCTAACCCTAATGCCAGCCTTAAGGCAGTCTCATGAAACATTGTCTCTTTTCACTAAAATATTCACCAAAAATACAAATTTCACCGGAATCCGATGGGGACTGCTGTGTCTCGTTCAGCCAGTATAGGAGCACATTTGGGAGCGATTTCGAGTCAATCGGTCCAAAGACCTGGAAGCTATTGAAAAAATGGGCCACTTTTTTCTTTAAAATATTCACCAAAAATACAAATTTCACCGGAATCCGATGGGGACTGCTGTGTCTCATTCAGCGAGTAGAGGACCACATTCGTGACGAATTTCGAGTCAATCGGTCAAAAGACGACCGTAACCCTAACCCTAGCTCCATAACCCTAACCCTAACCCTAACCCTAATGCCAGCCTTAAGGCAGTCTCATGAAACATTGTCTCTTTTCACTAAAATATTCACCAAAAATACAAATTTCACCGGAATCCGATGGGGACTGCTGTGTCTCGTTCAGCCAGTATAGGAGCACATTTGGGAGCGATTTCGAGTCAATCGGTCCAAAGACCTGGAAGCTATTGAAAAAATGGGCCACTTTTTTCTTTAAAATATTCACCAAAAATACAAATTTCACCGGAATCCGATGGGGACTGCTGTGTCTCGTTCAGCCAGTATAGGAGCACATTTGGGAGCGATTTCGAGTCAATCGGTCCAAAGACCTGGAAGATATTGAAAAAATGGGCCACTTTTTTCTTTAAAATATTCACCAAAAATACAAATTTCACCGGAATCCGATGGGGACTGCTGTGTCTCGTTCAGCCAGTATAGGAGCACATTTGGGAGCGATTTCGAGTCAATCGGTCCAAAGACCTGGAAGCTATTGAAAAAATGGGCCACTTTTTTCGTTAAAATATTCACCAAAAATACAAATTTCACCGGAATCCGATGGGGACTGCTGTGTCTCATTCAGCGAGTAGAGGACCACATTCGTGACGAATTTCGAGTCAATCGGTCAAAAGACGACCCTAACCCTAACCCTAATGCCAGCCTTAAGGCAGTCTCATGAAACATTGTCTCTTTTCACTAAAATATTCACCAAAAATACAAATTTCACCGGAATCTGATGGGGACTGCTGTGTCTCGTTCAGCCAGTATAGGAGCACATTTGGGAGCGATTTCGAGTCAATCGGTCCAAAGACCTGGAAGCTATTGAAAAAATGGGCCACTTTTTTCTTTAAAATATTCACCAAAAATACAAATTTCACCGGAATCCGATGGGGACTGCTGTGTCTCATTCAGCGAGTAGAGGACCACATTCGTGACGAATTTCGAGTCAATCGGTCAAAAGACGACCGTAACCCTAACCCTAGCTCCATAACCCTAACCCTAACTCTAATGCCAGCCTTAAGGCAGTCTCATGAAACATTGTCTCTTTTCACTAAAATATTCACCAAAAATACAAATTTCACCGGAATCCGATGGGGACTGCTGTGTCTCGTTCAGCCAGTATAGGAGCACATTTGGGAGCAATTTCGAGTCAATCGGTCCAAAGACCTGGAAGCTATTGAAAAAATGGGCCACTTTTTTCTTTAAAATATTCACCAAAAATACAAATTTCACCGGAATCCGATGGGGACTGCTGTGTCTCGTTCAGCCAGTATAGGAGCACATTTGGGAGCGATTTCGAGTCAATCGGTCCAAAGACCTGGAAGCTATTGAAAAAATGGGCCACTTTTTTCTTTAAAATATTCACCAAAAATACAAATTTCACCGGAATCCGATGGGGACTGCTGTGTCTCATTCAGCGAGTAGAGGACCACATTCGTGACGAATTTCGAGTCAATCGGTCAAAAGACGACCGTAACCCTAACCCTAGCTCCATAACCCTAACCCTAATGCCAGCCTTAAGGCAGTCTCATGAAACATTGTCTCTTTTCACTAAAATATTCACCAAAAATACAAATTTCACCGGAATCCGATGGGGACTGCTGTGTCTCGTTCAGCCAGTATAGGAGCACATTTGGGAGCGATTTCGAGTCAATCGGTCCAAAGACCTGGAAGCTATTGAAAAAATGGGCCACTTTTTTCTTTAAAATATTCACCAAAAATACAAATTTCACCGGAATCCGATGGGGACTGCTGTGTCTCATTCAGCGAGTAGAGGACCACATTCGTGACGAATTTCGAGTCAATCGGTCAAAAGACGACCGTAACCCTAACCCTAGCTCCATAACCCTAACCCTAACCCTAACCCTAATGCCAGCCTTAAGGCAGTCTCATGAAACATTGTTTCTTTTCACTAAAATATTCACCAAAAATACAAATTTCACCGGAATCCGATGGGGACTGCTGTGTCTCGTTCAGCCAGTATAGGAGCACATTTGGGAGCGATTTCGAGTCAATCGGTCCAAAGACCTGGAAGCTATTGAAAAAATGGGCCACTTTTTTCTTTAAAATATTCACCAAAAATACAAATTTCACCGGAATCCGATGGGGACTGCTGTGTCTCATTCAGCGAGTAGAGGACCACATTCGTGACGAATTTCGAGTCAATCGGTCAAAAGACAACCGTAACCCTAACCCTAGCTCCATAACCCTAACCCTAACCCTAACCCTAATGCCAGCCTTAAGGCAGTCTCATGAAACATTGTCTCTTTTCACTAAAATATTCACCAAAAATACAAATTTCACCGGAATCCGATGGGGACTGCTGTGTCTCGTTCAGCCAGTATAGGAGCACATTTGGGAGCGATTTCGAGTCAATCGGTCCAAAGACCTGGAAGATATTGAAAAAATGGGCCACTTTTTTCTTTAAAATATTCACCAAAAATACAAATTTCACCGGAATCCGATGGGGACTGCTGTGTCTCGTTCAGCCAGTATAGGAGCACATTTGGGAGCGATTTCGAGTCAATCGGTCCAAAGACCTGGAAGCTATTGAAAAAATGGGCCACTTTTTTCGTTAAAATATTCACCAAAAATACAAATTTCACCGGAATCCGATGGGGACTGCTGTGTCTCATTCAGCGAGTAGAGGACCACATTCGTGACGAATTTCGAGTCAATCGGTCAAAAGACGACCCTAACCCTAACCCTAATGCCAGCCTTAAGGCAGTCTCATGAAACATTGTCTCTTTTCACTAAAATATTCACCAAAAATACAAATTTCACCGGAATCTGATGGGGACTGCTGTGTCTCGTTCAGCCAGTATAGGAGCACATTTGGGAGCGATTTCGAGTCAATCGGTCCAAAGACCTGGAAGCTATTGAAAAAATGGGCCACTTTTTTCTTTAAAATATTCACCAAAAATACAAATTTCACCGGAATCCGATGGGGACTGCTGTGTCTCATTCAGCGAGTAGAGGACCACATTCGTGACGAATTTCGAGTCAATCGGTCAAAAGACGACCGTAACCCTAACCCTAGCTCCATAACCCTAACCCTAACTCTAATGCCAGCCTTAAGGCAGTCTCATGAAACATTGTCTCTTTTCACTAAAATATTCACCAAAAATACAAATTTCACCGGAATCCGATGGGGACTGCTGTGTCTCGTTCAGCCAGTATAGGAGCACATTTGGGAGCAATTTCGAGTCAATCGGTCCAAAGACCTGGAAGCTATTGAAAAAATGGGCCACTTTTTTCTTTAAAATATTCACCAAAAATACAAATTTCACCGGAATCCGATGGGGACTGCTGTGTCTCGTTCAGCCAGTATAGGAGCACATTTGGGAGCGATTTCGAGTCAATCGGTCCAAAGACCTGGAAGCTATTGAAAAAATGGGCCACTTTTTTCTTTAAAATATTCACCAAAAATACAAATTTCACCGGAATCCGATGGGGACTGCTGTGTCTCATTCAGCGAGTAGAGGACCACATTCGTGACGAATTTCGAGTCAATCGGTCAAAAGACGACCGTAACCCTAACCCTAGCTCCATAACCCTAACCCTAACCCTAACCCTAATGCCAGCCTTAAGGCAGTCTCATGAAACATTGTCTCTTTTCACTAAAATATTCACCAAAAATACAAATTTCACCGGAATCCGATGGGGACTGCTGTGTCTCGTTCAGCCAGTATAGGAGCACATTTGGGAGCGATTTCGAGTCAATCGGTCCAAAGACCTGGAAGCTATTGAAAAAATGGGCCACTTTTTTCTTTAAAATATTCACCAAAAATACAAATTTCACCGGAATCCGATGGGGACTGCTGTGTCTCGTTCAGCCAGTATAGGAGCACATTTGGGAGCGATTTCGAGTCAATCGGTCCAAAGACCTGGAAGCTATTGAAAAAATGGGCCACTTTTTTCTTTAAAATATTCACCAAAAATACAAATTTCACCGGAATCCGATGGGGACTGCTGTGTCTCATTCAGCGAGTAGAGGACCACATTCGTGACGAATTTCGAGTCAATCGGTCAAAAGACGACCGTAACCCTAACCCTAGCTCCATAACCCTAACCCTAATGCCAGCCTTAAGGCAGTCTCATGAAACATTGTCTCTTTTCACAAAAATATTCACCAAAAATACAAATTTCACCGGAATCCGATGGGGACTGCTGTGTCTCGTTCAGCCAGTATAGGAGCACATTTGGGAGCGATTTCGAGTCAATCGGTCCAAAGACCTGGAAGCTATTGAAAAAATGGGCCACTTTTTTCTTTAAAATATTCACCAAAAATACAAATTTCACCGGAATCCGATGGGGACTGCTGTGTCTCATTCAGCGAGTAGAGGACCACATTCGTGACGAATTTCGAGTCAATCGGTCAAAAGACGACCGTAACCCTAACCCTAGCTCCATAACCCTAACCCTAACCCTAACCCTAATGCCAGCCTTAAGGCAGTCTCATGAAACATTGTCTCTTTTCACTAAAATATTCACCAAAAATACAAATTTCACCGGAATCCGATGGGGACTGCTGTGTCTCGTTCAGCCAGTATAGGAGCACATTTGGGAGCGATTTCGAGTCAATCGGTCCAAAGACCTGGAAGCTATTGAAAAAATGGGCCACTTTTTTCTTTAAAATATTCACCAAAAATACAAATTTCACCGGAATCCGATGGGGACTGCTGTGTCTCGTTCAGCCAGTATAGGAGCACATTTGGGAGCGATTTCGAGTCAATCGGTCCAAAGACCTGGAAGCTATTGAAAAAATGGGCCACTTTTTTCTTTAAAATATTCACCAAAAATACAAATTTCACCGGAATCCGATGGGGACTGCTGTGTCTCATTCAGCGAGTAGAGGACCACATTCGTGACGAATTTCGAGTCAATCGGTCAAAAGACAACCGTAACCCTAACCCTAGCTCCATAACCCTAACCCTAACCCTAACCCTAATGCCAGCCTTAAGGCAGTCTCATGAAACATTGTCTCTTTTCACTAAAATATTCACCAAAAATACAAATTTCACCGGAATCCGATGGGGACTGCTGTGTCTCGTTCAGCCAGTATAGGAGCACATTTGGGAGCGATTTCGAGTCAATCGGTCCAAAGACCTGGAAGCTATTGAAAAAATGGGCCACTTTTTTCTTTAAAATATTCACCAAAAATACAAATTTCACCGGAATCCGATGGGGACTGCTGTGTCTCGTTCAGCCAGTATAGGAGCACATTTGGGAGCGATTTCGAGTCAATCGGTCCAAAGACCTGGAAGCTATTGAAAAAATGGGCCACTTTTTTCTTTAAAATATTCACCAAAAATACAAATTTCACCGGAATCCGATGGGGACTGCTGTGTCTCATTCAGCGAGTAGAGGACCACATTCGTGACGAATTTCGAGTCAATCGGTCAAAAGACGACCGTAACCCTAACCCTAGCTCCATAACCCTAACCCTAACCCTAACCCTAATGCCAGCCTTAAGGCAGTCTCATGAAACATTGTCTCTTTTCACTAAAATATTCACCAAAAATACAAATTTCACCGGAATCCGATGGGGACTGCTGTGTCTCGTTCAGCCAGTATAGGAGCACATTTGGGAGCGATTTCGAGTCAATCGGTCCAAAGACCTGGAAGCTATTGAAAAAATTGGCCACTTTTTTCTTTAAAATATTCACCAAAAATACAAATTTCACCGGAATCCGATGGGGACTGCTGTGTCTCGTTCAGCCAGTATAGGAGCACATTTGGGAGCGATTTCGAGTCAATCGGTCCAAAGACCTGGAAGCTATTGAAAAAATGGGCCACTTTTTTCTTTAAAATATTCACCAAAAATACAAATTTCACCGGAATCCGATGGGGACTGCTGTGTCTCATTCAGCGAGTAGAGGACCACATTCGTGACGAATTTCGAGTCAATCGGTCAAAAGACGACCGTAACCCTAACCCTAGCTCCATAACCCTAAACCTAACTCTAATGCCAGCCTTAAGGCAGTCTCATGAAACATTGTCTCTTTTCACTAAAATATTCACCAAAAATACAAATTTCACCGGAATCCGATGGGGACTGCTGTGTCTCGTTCAGCCAGTATAGGAGCACATTTGGGAGCGATTTCGAGTCAATCGGTCCAAAGACCTGGAAGCTATTGAAAAAATGGGCCACTTTTTTCTTTAAAATATTCACCAAAAATACAAATTTCACCGGAATCCGATGGGGACTGCTGTGTCTCATTCAGCGAGTAGAGGACCACATTCGTGACGAATTTCGAGTCAATCGGTCAAAAGACGACCGTAACCCTAACCCTAGCTCCATAACCCTAACCCTAACCCTAACCCTAATGCCAGCCTTAAGGCAGTCTCATGAAACATTGTCTCTTTTCACTAAAATATTCACCAAAAATACAAATTTCACCGGAATCCGATGGGGACTGCTGTGTCTCGTTCAGCCAGGATAGGAGCACATTTGGGAGCGATTTCGAGTCAATCGGTCCAAAGACCTGGAAGCTATTGAAAAAATGGGCCACTTTTTTCTTTAAAATATTCACCAAAAATACAAATTTCACCGGAATCCGATGGGGACTGCTGTGTCTCATTCAGCGAGTAGAGGACCACATTCGTGACGAATTTCGAGTCAATCGGTCAAAAGACAACCGTAACCCTAACCCTAGCTCCATAACCCTAACCCTAACCCTAACCCTAATGCCAGCCTTAAGGCAGTCTCATGAAACATTGTCTCTTTTCACTAAAATATTCACCAAAAATACAAATTTCACCGGAATCCGATGGGGACTGCTGTGTCTCGTTCAGCCAGTATAGGAGCACATTTGGGAGCGATTTCGAGTCAATCGGTCCAAAGACCTGGAAGCTATTGAAAAAATGGGCCACTTTTTTCTTTAAAATATTCACCAAAAATACAAATTTCACCGGAATCCGATGGGGACTGCTGTGTCTCATTCAGCGAGTAGAGGACCACATTCGTGACGAATTTCGAGTCAATCGGTCAAAAGACGACCCTAACCCTAACCCTAATGCCAGCCTTAAGGCAGTCTCATGAAACATTGTCTCTTTTCACTAAAATATTCACCAAAAATACAAATTTCACCGGAATCCGATGGGGACTGCTGTGTCTCGTTCAGCCAGTATAGGAGCACATTTGGGAGCGATTTCGAGTCAATCGGTCCAAAGACCTGGAAGCTATTGAAAAAATGGGCCACTTTTTTCTTTAAAATATTCACCAAAAATACAAATTTCACCAGAATCCGATGGGGACTGCTGTGTCTCGTTCAGCCAGTATAGGAGCACATTTGGCAGCGATTTCGAGTCAATCGGTCCAAAGACCTGGAAGCTATTGAAAAAATGGGCCACTTTTTTCTTTAAAATATTCACCAAAAATACAAATTTCACCGGAATCCGATGGGGACTGCTGTGTCTCATTCAGCGAGTAGAGGACCACATTCGTGACGAATTTCGAGTCAATCGGTCAAAAGACAACCGTAACCCTAACCCTAGCTCCATAACCCTAACCCTAACCCTAATGCCAGCCTTAAGGCAGTCTCATGAAACATTGTCTCTTTTCACTAAAATATTCACCAAAAATACAAATTTCACCGGAATCCGATGGGGACTGCTGTGTCTCGTTCAGCCAGTATAGGAGCACATTTGGGAGCGATTTCGAGTCAATCGGTCCAAAGACCTGGAAGCTATTGAAAAAATGGGCCACTTTTTTCTTTAAAATATTCACCAAAAATACAAATTTCACCGGAATCCGATGGGGACTGCTGTGTCTCGTTCAGCCAGTATAGGAGCACATTTGGGAGCGATTTCGAGTCAATCGGTCCAAAGACCTGGAAGCTATTGAAAAAATGGGCCACTTTTTTCTTTAAAATATTCACCAAAAATACAAATTTCACCGGAATCCGATGGGGACTGCTGTGTCTCATTCAGCGAGTAGAGGACCACATTCGTGACGAATTTCGAGTCAATCGGTCAAAAGACGACCGTAACCCTAACCCTAATGCCAGCCTTAAGGCAGTCTCATGAAACATTGTCTCTTTTCACTAAAATATTCACCAAAAATACAAATTTCACCGGAATCCGATGGGGACTGCTGTGTCTCGTTCAGCCAGTATAGGAGCACATTTGGGAGCGATTTCGAGTCAATCGGTCCAAAGACCTGGAAGCTATTGAAAAAATGGGCCACTTTTTTCTTTAAAATATTCACCAAAAATACAAATTTCACCAGAATCCGATGGGGACTGCTGTGTCTCGTTCAGCCAGTATAGGAGCACATTTGGCAGCGATTTCGAGTCAATCGGTCCAAAGACCTGGAAGCTATTGAAAAAATGGGCCACTTTTTTCTTTAAAATATTCACCAAAAATACAAATTTCACCGGAATCCGATGGGGACTGCTGTGTCTCATTCAGCGAGTAGAGGACCACATTCGTGACGAATTTCGAGTCAATCGGTCAAAAGACAACCGTAACCCTAACCCTAGCTCCATAACCCTAACCCTAACCCTAATGCCAGCCTTAAGGCAGTCTCATGAAACATTGTCTCTTTTCACTAAAATATTCACCAAAAATACAAATTTCACCGGAATCCGATGGGGACTGCTGTGTCTCGTTCAGCCAGTATAGGAGCACATTTGGGAGCGATTTCGAGTCAATCGGTCCAAAGACCTGGAAGCTATTGAAAAAATGGGCCACTTTTTTCTTTAAAATATTCACCAAAAATACAAATTTCACCGGAATCCGATGGGGACTGCTGTGTCTCGTTCAGCCAGTATAGGAGCACATTTGGGAGCGATTTCGAGTCAATCGGTCCAAAGACCTGGAAGCTATTGAAAAAATGGGCCACTTTTTTCTTTAAAATATTCACCAAAAATACAAATTTCACCGGAATCCGATGGGGACTGCTGTGTCTCATTCAGCGAGTAGAGGACCACATTCGTGACGAATTTCGAGTCAATCGGTCAAAAGACGACCGTAACCCTAACCCTAGCTCCATAACCCTAACCCTAATGCCAGCCTTAAGGCAGTCTCATGAAACATTGTCTCTTTTCACTAAAATATTCACCAAAAATACAAATTTCACCGGAATCCGATGGGGACTGCTGTGTCTCGTTCAGCCAGTATAGGAGCACATTTGGGAGCGATTTCGAGTCAATCGGTCCAAAGACCTGGAAGCTATTGAAAAAATGGGCCACTTTTTTCTTTAAAATATTCACCAAAAATACAAATTTCACCGGAATCCGATGGGGACTGCTGTGTCTCGTTCAGCCAGTATAGGAGCACATTTGGGAGCGATTTCGAGTCAATCGGTCCAAAGACCTGGAAGCTATTGAAAAAATGGGCCACTTTTTTCTTTAAAATATTCACCAAAAATACAAATTTCACCGGAATCCGATGGGGACTGCTGTGTCTCATTCAGCGAGTAGAGGACCACATTCGTGACGAATTTCGAGTCAATCGGTCAAAAGACGACCGTAACCCTAACCCTAGCTCCATAACCCTAACCCTAACTCTAATGCCAGCCTTAAGGCAGTCTCATGAAACATTGTCTCTTTTCACTAAAATATTCACCAAAAATACAAATTTCACCGGAATCCGATGGGGACTGCTGTGTCTCGTTCAGCCAGTATAGGAGCACATTTGGGAGCGATTTCGAGTCAATCGGTCCAAAGACCTGGAAGCTATTGAAAAAATGGGCCACTTTTTTCTTTAAAATATTCACCAAAAATACAAATTTCACCGGAATCCGATGGGGACTGCTGTGTCTCATTCAGCGAGTAGAGGACCACATTCGTGACGAATTTCGAGTCAATCGGTCAAAAGACGACCGTAACCCTAACCCTAGCTCCATAACCCTAAACCTAACCCTAACCCTAATGCCAGCCTTAAGGCAGTCTCATGAAACATTGTCTCTTTTCACTAAAATATTCACCAAAAATACAAATTTCACCGGAATCCGATGGGGACTGCTGTGTCTCGTTCAGCCAGTATAGGAGCACATTTGGGAGCGATTTCGAGTCAATCGGTCCAAAGACCTGGAAGCTATTGAAAAAATGGGCCACTTTTTTCTTTAAAATATTCACCAAAAATACAAATTTCACCGGAATCCGATGGGGACTGCTGTGTCTCGTTCAGCCAGTATAGGAGCACATTTGGGAGCGATTTCGAGTCAATCGGTCCAAAGACCTGGAAGCTATTGAAAAAATGGGCCACTTTTTTCTTTAAAATATTCACCAAAAATACAAATTTCACCGGAATCCGATGGGGACTGCTGTGTCTCGTTCAGCCAGTATAGGAGCACATTTGGGAGCGATTTCGAGTCAATCGGTCCAACGACCTGGAAGCTATTGAAAAAATGGGCCACTTTTTTCTTTAAAATATTCACCAAAAATACAAATTTCACCGGAATCCGATGGGGACTGCTGTGTCTCGTTCAGCCAGTATAGGAGCACATTTGGCAGCGATTTCGAGTCAATCGGTCCAAAGACCTGGAAGCTATTGAAAAAATGGGCCACTTTTTTCTTTAAAATATTCACCAAAAATACAAATTTCACCGGAATCCGATGGGGACTGCTGTGTCTCGTTCAGCCAGTATAGGAGCACATTTGGGAGCGATTTCGAGTCAATCGGTCCAAAGACCTGGAAGCTATTGAAAAAATGGGCCACTTTTTTCTTTAAAATATTCACCAAAAATACAAATTTCACCGGAATCCGATGGGGACTGCTGTGTCTCATTCAGCGAGTAGAGGACCACATTCGTGACGAATTTCGAGTCAATCGGTCAAAAGACGACCGTAACCCTAACCCTAGCTCCATAACCCTAACCCTAACCCTAACCCTAATGCCAGCCTTAAGGCAGTCTCATGAAACATTGTCTCTTTTCACTAAAATATTCACCAAAAATACAAATTTCACCGGAATCCGATGGGGACTGCTGTGTCTCGTTCAGCCAGTATAGGAGCATATTTGGGAGCGATTTCGAGTCAATCGGTCCAAAGACCTGGAAGCTATTGAAAAAATGGGCCACTTTTTTCTTTAAAATATTCACCAAAAATACAAATTTCACCGGAATCCGATGGGGACTGCTGTGTCTCGTTCAGCCAGTATAGGAGCACATTTGGGAGCGATTTCGAGTCAATCGGTCCAAAGACCTGGAAGCTATTGAAAAAATGGTCCACTTTTTTCTTTAAAATATTCACCAAAAATACAAATTTCACCGGAATCCGATGGGGACTGCTGTGTCTCATTCAGCGAGTAGAGGACCACATTCGTGACGAATTTCGAGTCAATCGGTCAAAAGACGACCGTAACCCTAACCCTAGCTCCATAACCCTAACCCTAATGCCAGCCTTAAGGCAGTCTCATGAAACATTGTCTCTTTTCACTAAAATATTCACCAAAAATACAAATTTCACCGGAATCCGATGGGGACTGCTGTGTCTCGTTCAGCCAGTATAGGAGCACATTTGGGAGCGATTTCGAGTCAATCGGTCCAAAGACCTGGAAGCTATTGAAAAAATGGGCCACTTTTTTCTTTAAAATATTCACCAAAAATACAAATTTCACCGGAATCCGATGGGGACTGCTGTGTCTCATTCAGCGAGTAGAGGACCACATTCGTGACGAATTTCGAGTCAATCGGTCAAAAGACGACCGTAACCCTAACCCTAGCTCCATAACCCTAACCCTAACCCTAACCCTAATGCCAGCCTTAAGGCAGTCTCATGAAACATTGTCTCTTTTCACTAAAATATTCACCAAAAATACAAATTTCACCGGAATCCGATGGGGACTGCTGTGTCTCGTTCAGCCAGTATAGGAGCACATTTGGGAGCGATTTCGAGTCAATCGGTCCAAAGACCTGGAAGCTATTGAAAAAATGGGCCACTTTTTTCTTTAAAATATTCACCAAAAATACAAATTTCACCGGAATCCGATGGGGACTGCTGTGTCTCGTTCAGCCAGTATAGGAGCACATTTGGGAGCGATTTCGAGTCAATCGGTCCAAAGACCTGGAAGCTATTGAAAAAATGGGCCACTTTTTTCTTTAAAATATTCACCAAAAATACAAATTTCACCGGAATCCGATGGGGACTGCTGTGTCTCATTCAGCGAGTAGAGGACCACATTCGTGACGAATTTCGAGTCAATCGGTCAAAAGACGACCCTAACCCTAACCCTAATGCCAGCCTTAAGGCAGTCTCATGAAACATTGTCTCTTTTCACTAAAATATTCACCAAAAATACAAATTTCACCGGAATCCGATGGGGACTGCTGTGTCTCGTTCAGCCAGTATAGGAGCACATTTGGGAGCGATTTCGAGTCAATCGGTCCAAAGACCTGGAAGCTATTGAAAAAATGGGCCACTTTTTTCTTTAAAATATTCACCAAAAATACAAATTTCACCAGAATCCGATGGGGACTGCTGTGTCTCGTTCAGCCAGTATAGGAGCACATTTGGCAGCGATTTCGAGTCAATCGGTCCAAAGACCTGGAAGCTATTGAAAAAATGGGCCACTTTTTTCTTTAAAATATTCACCAAAAATACAAATTTCACCGGAATCCGATGGGGACTGCTGTGTCTCATTCAGCGAGTAGAGGACCACATTCGTGACGAATTTCGAGTCAATCGGTCAAAAGACGACCGTAACCCTAACCCTAGCTCCATAACCCTAACCCTAACTCTAATGCCAGCCTTAAGGCAGTCTCATGAAACATTGTCTCTTTTCACTAAAATATTCACCAAAAATACAAATTTCACCGGAATCCGATGGGGACTGCTGTGTCTCGTTCAGCCAGTATAGGAGCACATTTGGGAGCAATTTCGAGTCAATCGGTCCAAAGACCTGGAAGCTATTGAAAAAATGGGCCACTTTTTTCTTTAAAATATTCACCAAAAATACAAATTTCACCGGAATCCGATGGGGACTGCTGTGTCTCGTTCAGCCAGTATAGGAGCACATTTGGGAGCGATTTCGAGTCAATCGGTCCAAAGACCTGGAAGCTATTGAAAAAATGGGCCACTATTTTCTTTAAAATATTCACCAAAAATACAAATTTCACCGGAATCCGATGGGGACTGCTGTGTCTCATTCAGCGAGTAGAGGACCACATTCGTGACGAATTTCGAGTCAATCGGTCAAAAGACGACCGTAACCCTAACCCTAGCTCCATAACCCTAACCCTAACCCTAACCCTAATGCCAGCCTTAAGGCAGTCTCATGAAACATTGTCTCTTTTCACTAAAATATTCACCAAAAATACAAATTTCACCGGAATCCAATGGGGACTGCTGTGTCTCGTTCAGCCAGTATAGGAGCACATTTGGGAGCGATTTCGAGTCAATCGGTCCAAAGACCTGGAAGCTATTGAAAAAATGGGCCACTTTTTTCTTTAAAATATTCACTAAAAATACAAATTTCACCGGAATCCGATGGGGACTGCTGTGTCTCGTTTAGCCAGTATAGGAGCACATTTGGCAGCGATTTCGAGTCAATCGGTCCAAAGACCTGGAAGCTATTGAAAAAATGGGCCACTTTTTTCTTTAAAATATTCACCAAAAATACAAATTTCACCGGAATCCGATGGGGACTGCTGTGTCTCATTCAGCGAGTAGAGGACCACATTCGTGACGAATTTCGAGTCAATCGGTCAAAAGACGACCGTAACCCTAACCCTAGCTCCATAACCCTAACCCTAACCCTAACCCTAATGCCAGCCTTAAGGCAGTCTCATGAAACATTGTCTCTTTTCACTAAAATATTCACCAAAAATACAAATTTCACCGGAATCCAATGGGGACTGCTGTGTCTCGTTCAGCCAGTATAGGAGCACATTTGGGAGCGATTTCGAGTCAATCGGTCCAAAGACCTGGAAGTTATTGAAAAAATGGGCCACTTTTTTCTTTAAAATATTCACCAAAAATACAAATTTCACCGGAATCCGATGGGGACTGCTGTGTCTCGTTCAGCCAGTATAGGAGCACATTTGGCAGCGATTTCGAGTCAATCGGTCCAAAGACCTGGAAGCTATTGAAAAAATGGGCCACTTTTTTCTTTAAAATATTCACCAAAAATACAAATTTCACCGGAATCCGATGGGGACTGCTGTGTCTCATTCAGCGAGTAGAGGACCACATTCGTGACGAATTTCGAGTCAATCGGTCAAAAGACGACCGTAACCCTAACCCTAGCTCCATAACCCTAACCCTAACCCTAACCCTAATGCCAGCCTTAAGGCAGTCTCATGAAACATTGTCTCTTTTCACTAAAATATTCACCAAAAATACAAATTTCACCGGAATCCGATGGGGACTGCTGTGTCTCATTCAGCGAGTAGAGGACCACATTCGTGACGAATTTCGAGTCAATCGGTCAAAAGACGACCGTAACCCTAACCCTAGCTCCATAACCCTAACCCTAACCCTAACCCTAATGCCAGCCTTAAGGCAGTCTCATGAAACATTGTCTCTTTTCACTAAAATATTCACCAAAAATACAGATTTCACCGGAATCCGATGGGGACTGCTGTGTCTCGTTCAGCCAGTATAGGAGCACATTTGGGAGCGATTTCGAGTCAATCGGTCCAAAGACCTGGAAGCTATTGAAAAAATGGGCCACTTTTTTCTTTAAAATATTCACCAAAAATACAAATTTCACCGGAATCCGATGGGGACTGCTGTGTCTCGTTCAGCCAGTATAGGAGCACATTTGGGAGCGATTTCGAGTCAATCGGTCCAAAGACCTGGAAGCTATTGAAAAAAATGGGCCACTTTTTTCTTTAAAATATTCACCAAAAATACAAATTTCACCGGAATCCGATGGGGACTGCTGTGTCTCATTCAGCGAGTAGAGGACCACATTCGTGACGAATTTCGAGTCAATCGGTCAAAAGACGACCGTAACCCTAACCCTAGCTCCATAACCCTAACCCTAATGCCAGCCTTAAGGCAGGTCTCATGAAACATTGTCTCTTTTCACAAAAATATTCACCAAAAATACAAATTTCACCGGAATCCGATGGGGACTGCTGTGTCTCGTTCAGCCAGTATAGGAGCACATTTGGGAGCGATTTCGAGTCAATCGGTCCAAAGACCTGGAAGCTATTGAAAAAATGGGCCACTTTTTTCTTTAAAATATTCACCAAAATACAAATTTCTCCGGAATCCGATGGGACTGCTGTGTCTCATTCAGCGAGTAGAGGACCACATTCGTGACGAATTTCGAGTCAATCGGTCAAAAGACGACCGTAACCCTAACCCTAGCTCCATAACCCTAACCCTAACCCTAACCCTAATGCCAGCCTTAAGGCAGTCTCATGAAACATTGTCTCTCTTTTCACTAAAATATTCACCAAAAATACAAATTTCACCGGAATCCGATGGGGACTGCTGTGTCTCGTTCAGCCAGTATAGGAGCACATTTGGGAGCGATTTCGAGTCAATCGGTCCAAAGACCTGGAAGCTATTGAAAAAATGGGCCACTTTTTTCTTTAAAATATTCACCAAAAATACAAATTTCACCGGAATCCGATGGGACTGCTGTGTCTCGTTCAGCCAGTATAGGAGCACATTTGGGAGCGATTTCGAGTCAATCGGTCCAAAGACCTGGAAGCTATTGAAAAAATGGGCCACTTTTTTCTTTAAAATATTCACCAAAAATACAAATTTCACCGGAATCCGATGGGGACTGCTGTGTCTCATTCAGCGAGTAGAGGACCACATTCGTGACGAATTTCGAGTCAATCGGTCAAAAGACAACCGTAACCCTAACCCTAGCTCCATAACCCTAACCCTAACCCTAACCCTAATGCCAGCCTTAGGCAGTCTCATGAAACATTGTCTCTTTTTCACTAAAATATTCACCAAAAATACAAATTTCACCGGAATCCGATGGGGACTGGCTGTGTCTCGTTCAGCCAGTATAGGAGCACATTTGGGAGCGATTTCGAGTCAATCGGTCCAAAGACCTGGAAGCTATTGAAAAAATGGGCCACTTTTTTCTTTAAAATATTCACCAAAAATACAAATTTCACCGGAATCCGATGGGGACTGCTGTGTCTCGTTCAGCCAGTATAGGAGCACATTTGGGAGCGATTTCGAGTCAATCGGTCCAAAGACCTGGAAGCTATTGAAAAAATGGGCCACTTTTTTCTTTAAAATATTCACCAAAAATACAAATTTCACCGGAATCCGATGGGGACTGCTGTGTCTCATTCAGCGAGTAGAGGACCACATTCGTGACGAATTTCGAGTCAATCGGTCAAAAGACGACCGTAACCCTAACCCTAGCTCCATAACCCTAACCCTAACCCTAACCCTAATGCCAGCCTTAAGGCAGTCTCATGAAACATTGTCTCTTTTCACTAAAATATTCACCAAAAATACAAATTTCACCCGGAATCCGATGGGGACTGCTGTGTCTCGTTCAGCCAGTATAGGAGCACATTTGGGAGCGATTTCGAGTCAATCGGTCCAAAGACCTGGAAGCTATTGAAAAAATTGGCCACTTTTTTCTTTAAAATATTCACCAAAAATACAAATTTCACCGGAATCCGATGGGGACTGCTGTGTCTCGTTCAGCCAGTATAGGAGCACATTTGGGAGCGATTTCGAGTCAATCGGTCCAAAGACCTGGAAGCTATTGAAAAAATGGGCCACTTTTTTCTTTAAAATATTCACCAAAAATACAAATTTCACCGGAATCCGATGGGGACTGCTGTGTCTCATTCAGCGAGTAGAGGACCACATTCGTGACGAATTTCGAGTCAATCGGTCAAAAGACGACCGTAACCCTAACCCTAGCTCCATAACCCTAAACCTAACTCTAATGCCAGCCTTAAGGCAGTCTCATGAAACATTGTCTCTTTTCACTAAAATATTCACCAAAAATACAAATTTCACCGGAATCCGATGGGGACTGCTGTGTCTCGTTCAGCCAGTATAGGAGCACATTTGGGAGCGATTTCGAGTCAATCGGTCCAAAGACCTGGAAGCTATTGAAAAAATGGGCCACTTTTTTCTTTAAAATATTCACCAAAAATACAAATTTCACCGGAATCCGATGGGGACTGCTGTGTCTCATTCAGCGAGTAGAGGACCACATTCGTGACGAATTTCGAGTCAATCGGTCAAAAGACGACCGTAACCCTAACCCTAGCTCCATAACCCTAACCCTAACCCTAACCCTAATGCCAGCCTTAAGGCAGTCTCATGAAACATTGTCTCTTTTCACTAAAATATTCACCAAAAATACAAATTTCACCGGAATCCGATGGGGACTGCTGTGTCTCGTTCAGCCAGGATAGGAGCACATTTGGGAGCGATTTCGAGTCAATCGGTCCAAAGACCTGGAAGCTATTGAAAAAATGGGCCACTTTTTTCTTTAAAATATTCACCAAAAATACAAATTTCACCGGAATCCGATGGGGACTGCTGTGTCTCATTCAGCGAGTAGAGGACCACATTCGTGACGAATTTCGAGTCAATCGGTCAAAAGACAACCGTAACCCTAACCCTAGCTCCATAACCCTAACCCTAACCCTAACCCTAATGCCAGCCTTAAGGCAGTCTCATGAAACATTGTCTCTTTTCACTAAAATATTCACCAAAAATACAAATTTCACCGGAATCCGATGGGGACTGCTGTGTCTCGTTCAGCCAGTATAGGAGCACATTTGGGAGCGATTTCGAGTCAATCGGTCCAAAGACCTGGAAGCTATTGAAAAAATGGGCCACTTTTTTCTTTAAAATATTCACCAAAAATACAAATTTCACCGGAATCCGATGGGGACCTGCTGTGTCTCATTCAGCGAGTAGAGGACCACATTCGTGACGAATTTCGAGTCAATCGGTCAAAAGACGACCCTAACCCTAACCCTAATGCCAGCCTTAAGGCAGTCTCATAGAAACATTGTCTCTTTTCACTAAAATATTCACCAAAAATACAAATTTCACCGGAATCCGATGGGGACTGCTGTGTCTCGTTCAGCCAGTATAGGAGCACATTTGGGAGCGATTTCGAGTCAATCGGTCCAAAGACCTGGAAGCTATTGAAAAAATGGGCCACTTTTTTCTTTAAAATATTCACCAAAAATACAAATTTCACCAGAATCCGATGGGGACTGCTGTGTCTCGTTCAGCCAGTATAGGAGCACATTTGGCAGCGATTTCGAGTCAATCGGTCCAAAGACCTGGAAGCTATTGAAAAAATGGGCCACTTTTTTCTTTAAAATATTCACCAAAAATACAAATTTCACCGGAATCCGATGGGGACTGCTGTGTCTCATTCAGCGAGTAGAGGACCACATTCGTGACGAATTTCGAGTCAATCGGTCAAAAGACAACCGTAACCCTAACCCTAGCTCCATAACCCTAACCCTAACCCTAACCCTAATGCCAGCCTTAAGGCAGTCTCATGAAACATTGTCTCTTTTCACTAAAATATTCACCAAAAATACAAATTTCACCGGAATCCGATGGGGACTGCTGTGTCTCGTTCAGCCAGTATAGGAGCACATTTGGGAGCGATTTCGAGTCAATCGGTCCAAAGACCTGGAAGCTATTGAAAAAATGGGCCACTTTTTTCTTTAAAATATTCACCAAAAATACAAATTTCACCGGAATCCGATGGGACTGCTGTGTCTCGTTCAGCCAGTATAGGAGCACCTTTGGGAGCGATTTCGAGTCAATCGGTCCAAAGACCTGGAAGCTATTGAAAAAATGGGCCACTTTTTTCTTTAAAATATTCACCAAAAATACAAATTTCACCGAATCCGATGGGGACTGCTGTGTCTCATTCAGCGAGTAGAGGACCACATTCGTGACGAATTTCGAGTCAATCGGTCAAAAGACGACCGTAACCCTAACCCTAGCTCCATAACCCTAACCCTAATGCCAGCCTTAAGGCAGTCTCATGAAACATTGTCTCTTTTCACTAAAATATTCACCAAAAATACAAATTTCACCGGAATCCGATGGGGACTGCTGTGTCTCGTTCAGCCAGTATAGGAGCACATTTGGGAGCGATTCGAGTCAATCGGTCCAAAGACCTGGAAGCTATTGAAAAAATGGGCCACTTTTTTCTTTAAAATATTCACCAAAAATACAAATTTCACCGGAATCCGATGGGGACTGCTGTGTCTCGTTCAGCCAGTATAGGAGCACATTTGGGAGCGATTTCGAGTCAATCGGTCCAAAGACCTGGAAGCTATTGAAAAAATGGGCCACTTTTTTCTTTAAAATATTCACCAAAAATACAAATTTCACCGGAATCCGATGGGGACTGCTGTGTCTCATTCAGCGAGTAGAGGACCACATTCGTGACGAATTTCGAGTCAATCGGTCAAAAGACGACCGTAACCCTAACCCTAGCTCCATAACCCTAACCCTAACTCTAATGCCAGCCTTAAGGCAGTCTCATGAAACATTGTCTCTTTTCACTAAAATATTCACCAAAAATACAAATTTCACCGGAATCCGATGGGGACTGCTGTGTCTCGTTCAGCCAGTATAGGAGCACATTTGGGAGCGATTTCGAGTCAATCGGTCCAAAGACCTGGAAGCTATTGAAAAAATGGGCCACTTTTTTCTTTAAAATATTCACCAAAAATACAAATTTCACCGGAATCCGATGGGGACTGCTGTGTCTCATTCAGCGAGTAGAGGACCACATTCGTGACGAATTTCGAGTCAATCGGTCAAAAGACGACCGTAACCCTAACCCTAGCTCCATAACCCTAAACCTAACCCTAACCCTAATGCCAGCCTTAAGGCAGTCTCATGAAACATTGTCTCTTTTCACTAAAATATTCACCAAAAATACAAATTTCACCGGAATCCGATGGGGACTGCTGTGTCTCGTTCAGCCAGTATAGGAGCACATTTGGGAGCGATTTCGAGTCAATCGGTCCAAAGACCTGGAAGCTATTGAAAAAATGGGCCACTTTTTTCTTTAAAATATTCACCAAAAATACAAATTTCACCGGAATCCGATGGGGACTGCTGTGTCTCGTTCAGCCAGTATAGGAGCACATTTGGGAGCGATTTCGAGTCAATCGGTCCAACGACCTGGAAGCTATTGAAAAAATGGGCCACTTTTTTCTTTAAAATATTCACCAAAAATACAAATTTCACCGGAATCCGATGGGGACTGCTGTGTCTCGTTCAGCCAGTATAGGAGCACATTTGGCAGCGATTTCGAGTCAATCGGTCCAAAGACCTGGAAGCTATTGAAAAAATGGGCCACTTTTTTCTTTAAAATATTCACCAAAAATACAAATTTCACCGGAATCCGATGGGGACTGCTGTGTCTCGTTCAGCCAGTATAGGAGCACATTTGGGAGCGATTTCGAGTCAATCGGTCCAAAGACCTGGAAGCTATTGAAAAAATGGGCCACTTTTTTCTTTAAAATATTCACCAAAAATACAAATTTCACCGGAATCCGATGGGGACTGCTGTGTCTCATTCAGCGAGTAGAGGACCACATTCGTGACGAATTTCGAGTCAATCGGTCAAAAGACGACCGTAACCCTAACCCTAGCTCCATAACCCTAACCCTAACCCTAACCCTAATGCCAGCCTTAAGGCAGTCTCATGAAACATTGTCTCTTTTCACTAAAATATTCACCAAAAATACAAATTTCACCGGAATCCGATGGGGACTGCTGTGTCTCGTTCAGCCAGTATAGGAGCATATTTGGGAGCGATTTCGAGTCAATCGGTCCAAAGACCTGGAAGCTATTGAAAAAATGGGCCACTTTTTTCTTTAAAATATTCACCAAAAATACAAATTTCACCGGAATCCGATGGGGACTGCTGTGTCTCGTTCAGCCAGTATAGGAGCACATTTGGGAGCGATTTCGAGTCAATCGGTCCAAAGACCTGGAAGCTATTGAAAAAATGGTCCACTTTTTTCTTTAAAATATTCACCAAAAATACAAATTTCACCGGAATCCGATGGGGACTGCTGTGTCTCATTCAGCGAGTAGAGGACCACATTCGTGACGAATTTCGAGTCAATCGGTCAAAAGACGACCGTAACCCTAACCCTAGCTCCATAACCCTAACCCTAATGCCAGCCTTAAGGCAGTCTCATGAAACATTGTCTCTTTTCACTAAAATATTCACCAAAAATACAAATTTCACCGGAATCCGATGGGGACTGCTGTGTCTCGTTCAGCCAGTATAGGAGCACATTTGGGAGCGATTTCGAGTCAATCGGTCCAAAGACCTGGAAGCTATTGAAAAAATGGGCCACTTTTTTCTTTAAAATATTCACCAAAAATACAAATTTCACCGGAATCCGATGGGGACTGCTGTGTCTCATTCAGCGAGTAGAGGACCACATTCGTGACGAATTTCGAGTCAATCGGTCAAAAGACGACCGTAACCCTAACCCTAGCTCCATAACCCTAACCCTAACCCTAACCCTAATGCCAGCCTTAAGGCAGTCTCATGAAACATTGTCTCTTTTCACTAAAATATTCACCAAAAATACAAATTTCACCGGAATCCGATGGGGACTGCTGTGTCTCGTTCAGCCAGTATAGGAGCACATTTGGGAGCGATTTCGAGTCAATCGGTCCAAAGACCTGGAAGCTATTGAAAAAATGGGCCACTTTTTTCTTTAAAATATTCACCAAAAATACAAATTTCACCGGAATCCGATGGGGACTGCTGTGTCTCGTTCAGCCAGTATAGGAGCACATTTGGGAGCGATTTCGAGTCAATCGGTCCAAAGACCTGGAAGCTATTGAAAAAATGGGCCACTTTTTTCTTTAAAATATTCACCAAAAATACAAATTTCACCGGAATCCGATGGGGACTGCTGTGTCTCATTCAGCGAGTAGAGGACCACATTCGTGACGAATTTCGAGTCAATCGGTCAAAAGACAACCGTAACCCTAACCCTAGCTCCATAACCCTAACCCTAACCCTAACCCTAATGCCAGCCTTAAGGCAGTCTCATGAAACATTGTCTCTTTTCACTAAAATATTCACCAAAAATACAAATTTCACCGGAATCCGATGGGGACTGCTGTGTCTCGTTCAGCCAGTATAGGAGCACATTTGGGAGCGATTTCGAGTCAATCGGTCCAAAGACCTGGAAGCTATTGAAAAAATGGGCCACTTTTTTCTTTAAAATATTCACCAAAAATACAAATTTCACCGGAATCCGATGGGGACTGCTGTGTCTCATTCAGCGAGTAGAGGACCACATTCGTGACGAATTTCGAGTCAATCGGTCAAAAGACGACCCTAACCCTAACCCTAATGCCAGCCTTAAGGCAGTCTCATGAAACATTGTCTCTTTTCACTAAAATATTCACCAAAAATACAAATTTCACCGGAATCCGATGGGGACTGCTGTGTCTCGTTCAGCCAGTATAGGAGCACATTTGGGAGCGATTTCGAGTCAATCGGTCCAAAGACCTGGAAGCTATTGAAAAAATGGGCCACTTTTTTCTTTAAAATATTCACCAAAAATACAAATTTCACCAGAATCCGATGGGGACTGCTGTGTCTCGTTCAGCCAGTATAGGAGCACATTTGGCAGCGATTTCGAGTCAATCGGTCCAAAGACCTGGAAGCTATTGAAAAAATGGGCCACTTTTTTCTTTAAAATATTCACCAAAAATACAAATTTCACCGGAATCCGATGGGGACTGCTGTGTCTCATTCAGCGAGTAGAGGACCACATTCGTGACGAATTTCGAGTCAATCGGTCAAAAGACGACCGTAACCCTAACCCTAGCTCCATAACCCTAACCCTAACTCTAATGCCAGCCTTAAGGCAGTCTCATGAAACATTGTCTCTTTTCACTAAAATATTCACCAAAAATACAAATTTCACCGGAATCCGATGGGGACTGCTGTGTCTCGTTCAGCCAGTATAGGAGCACATTTGGGAGCAATTTCGAGTCAATCGGTCCAAAGACCTGGAAGCTATTGAAAAAATGGGCCACTTTTTTCTTTAAAATATTCACCAAAAATACAAATTTCACCGGAATCCGATGGGGACTGCTGTGTCTCGTTCAGCCAGTATAGGAGCACATTTGGGAGCGATTTCGAGTCAATCGGTCCAAAGACCTGGAAGCTATTGAAAAAATGGGCCACTTTTTTCTTTAAAATATTCACCAAAAATACAAATTTCACCGGAATCCGATGGGGACTGCTGTGTCTCATTCAGCGAGTAGAGGACCACATTCGTGACGAATTTCGAGTCAATCGGTCAAAAGACGACCGTAACCCTAACCCTAGCTCCATAACCCTAACCCTAACCCTAACCCTAATGCCAGCCTTAAGGCAGTCTCATGAAACATTGTCTCTTTTCACTAAAATATTCACCAAAAATACAAATTTCACCGGAATCCAATGGGGACTGCTGTGTCTCGTTCAGCCAGTATAGGAGCACATTTGGGAGCGATTTCGAGTCAATCGGTCCAAAGACCTGGAAGCTATTGAAAAAATGGGCCACTTTTTTCTTTAAAATATTCACTAAAAATACAAATTTCACCGGAATCCGATGGGGACTGCTGTGTCTCGTTTAGCCAGTATAGGAGCACATTTGGCAGCGATTTCGAGTCAATCGGTCCAAAGACCTGGAAGCTATTGAAAAAATGGGCCACTTTTTTCTTTAAAATATTCACCAAAAATACAAATTTCACCGGAATCCGATGGGGACTGCTGTGTCTCATTCAGCGAGTAGAGGACCACATTCGTGACGAATTTCGAGTCAATCGGTCAAAAGACGACCGTAACCCTAACCCTAGCTCCATAACCCTAACCCTAACCCTAACCCTAATGCCAGCCTTAAGGCAGTCTCATGAAACATTGTCTCTTTTCACTAAAATATTCACCAAAAATACAAATTTCACCGGAATCCAATGGGGACTGCTGTGTCTCGTTCAGCCAGTATAGGAGCACATTTGGGAGCGATTTCGAGTCAATCGGTCCAAAGACCTGGAAGTTATTGAAAAAATGGGCCACTTTTTTCTTTAAAATATTCACCAAAAATACAAATTTCACCGGAATCCGATGGGGACTGCTGTGTCTCGTTCAGCCAGTATAGGAGCACATTTGGCAGCGATTTCGAGTCAATCGGTCCAAAGACCTGGAAGCTATTGAAAAAATGGGCCACTTTTTTCTTTAAAATATTCACCAAAAATACAAATTTCACCGGAATCCGATGGGGACTGCTGTGTCTCATTCAGCGAGTAGAGGACCACATTCGTGACGAATTTCGAGTCAATCGGTCAAAAGACGACCGTAACCCTAACCCTAGCTCCATAACCCTAACCCTAACCCTAACCCTAATGCCAGCCTTAAGGCAGTCTCATGAAACATTGTCTCTTTTCACTAAAATATTCACCAAAAATACAAATTTCACCGGAATCCGATGGGGACTGCTGTGTCTCGTTCAGCCAGTATAGGAGCATATTTGGGAGCGATTTCGAGTCAATCGGTCCAAAGACCTGGAAGCTATTGAAAAAATGGGCCACTTTTTTCTTTAAAATATTCACCAAAAATACAAATTTCACCGGAATCCGATGGGGACTGCTGTGTCTCGTTCAGCCAGTATAGGAGCACATTTGGGAGCGATTTCGAGTCAATCGGTCCAAAGACCTGGAAGCTATTGAAAAAATGGGCCACTTTTTTCTTTAAAATATTCACCAAAAATACAAATTTCACCGGAATCCGATGGGGACTGCTGTGTCTCATTCAGCGAGTAGAGGACCACATTCGTGACGAATTTCGAGTCAATCGGTCAAAAGACGACCGTAACCCTAACCCTAGCTCCATAACCCTAACCCTAATGCCAGCCTTAAGGCAGTCTCATGAAACATTGTCTCTTTTCACTAAAATATTCACCAAAAATACAAATTTCACCGGAATCCGATGGGGACTGCTGTGTCTCGTTCAGCCAGTATAGGAGCACATTTGGGAGCGATTTCGAGTCAATCGGTCCAAAGACCTGGAAGATATTGAAAAAATGGGCCACTTTTTTCTTTAAAATATTCACCAAAAATACAAATTTCACCGGAATCCGATGGGGACTGCTGTGTCTCGTTCAGCCAGTATAGGAGCACATTTGGCAGCGATTTCGAGTCAATCGGTCCAAAGACCTGGAAGCTATTGAAAAAATGGGCCACTTTTTTCTTTAAAATATTCACCAAAAATACAAATTTCACCGGAATCCGATGGGGACTGCTGTGTCTCATTCAGCGAGTAGAGGACCACATTCGTGACGAATTTCGAGTCAATCGGTCAAAAGACGACCGTAACCCTAACCCTAGCTCCATAACCCTAACCCTAACCCTAACCCTAATGCCAGCCTTAAGGCAGTCTCATGAAACATTGTCTCTTTTCACTAAAATATTCACCAAAAATACAAATTTCACCGGAATCCGATGGGGACTGCTGTGTCTCGTTCAGCCAGTATAGGAGCACATTTGGGAGCGATTTCGAGTCAATCGGTCCAAAGACCTGGAAGCTATTGAAAAAATGGGCCACTTTTTTCTTTAAAATATTCACCAAAAATACAAATTTCACCGGAATCCGATGGGGACTGCTGTGTCTCATTCAGCGAGTAGAGGACCACATTCGTGACGAATTTCGAGTCAATCGGTCAAAAGACGACCGTAACCCTAACCCTAGCTCCATAACCCTAACCCTAATGCCAGCCTTAAGGCAGTCTCATGAAACATTGTCTCTTTTCACTAAAATATTCACCAAAAATACAAATTTCACCGGAATCCGATGGGGACTGCTGTGTCTCGTTCAGCCAGTATAGGAGCACATTTGGGAGCGATTTCAAGTCAATCGGTCCAAAGACCTGGAAGCTATTGAAAAAATGGGCCACTTTTTTCTTTAAAATATTCACCAAAAATACAAATTTCACCGGAATCCGATGGGGACTGCTGTGTCTCGTTCAGCGAGTAGAGGACCACATTCGTGACGAATTTCGAGTCAATCGGTCAAAAGACGACCATAACCCTAACCCTAGCTCCATAACCCTAACCCTAACCCTAACCCTAATGCCAGCCTTAAGGCAGTCTCATGAAACATTGTCTCTTTTCACTAAAATATTCACCAAAAATACAAATTTCACCGGAATCCGATGGGGACTGCTGTGTCTCGTTCAGCCAGTATAGGAGCACATTTGGGAGCGATTTCGAGTCAATCGGTCCAAAGACCTGGAAGCTATTGAAAAAATGGGCCACTTTTTTCTTTAAAATATTCACCAAAAATACAAATTTCACCGGAATCCGATGGGGACTGCTGTGTCTCATTCAGCGAGTAGAGGACCACATTCGTGACGAATTTCGAGTCAATCGGTCAAAAGACGACCGTAACCCTAACCCTAGCTCCATAACCCTAACCCTAACCCTAACCCTAATGCCAGCCTTAAGGCAGTCTCATGAAACATTGTCTCTTTTCACTAAAATATTCACCAAAAATACAAATTTCACCGGAATCCGATGGGGACTGCTGTGTCTCGTTCAGCCAGTATAGGAGCACATTTGGGAGCGATTTCGAGTCAATCGGTCCAAAGACCTGGAAGCTATTGAAAAAATGGGCCACTTTTTTCTTTAAAATATTCACCAAAAATACAAATTTCACCAGAATCCGATGGGGACTGCTGTGTCTCGTTCAGCCAGTATAGGAGCACATTTGGCAGCGATTTCGAGTCAATCGGTCCAAAGACCTGGAAGCTATTGAAAAAATGGGCCACTTTTTTCTTTAAAATATTCACCAAAAATACAAATTTCACCGGAATCCGATGGGGACTGCTGTGTCTCATTCAGCGAGTAGAGGACCACATTCGTGACGAATTTCGAGTCAATCGGTCAAAAGACGACCATAACCCTAACCCTAGCTCCATAACCCTAACCCTAACCCTAACCCTAATGCCAGCCTTAAGGCAGTCTCATGAAACATTGTCTCTTTTCACTAAAATATTCACCAAAAATACAAATTTCACCGGAATCCGATGGGGACTGCTGTGTCTCGGTCCAAAGACCTGGAAGCTATTGAAAAAATGGGCCACTTTTTTCTTTAAAATATTCACCAAAAATACAAATTTCACCGGAATCCGATGGGGACTGCTGTGTCTCATTCAGCGAGTAGAGGACCACATTCGTGACGAATTTCGAGTCAATCGGTCAAAAGACAACCGTAACCCTAACCCTAGCTCCATAACCCTAACCCTAACCCTAACCCTAATGCCAGCCTTAAGGCAGTCTCATGAAACATTGTCTCTTTTCACTAAAATATTCACCAAAAATACAAATTTCACCGGAATCCGATGGGGACTGCTGTGTCTCGTTCAGCCAGTATAGGAGCACATTTGGGAGCGATTTCGAGTCAATCGGTCCAAAGACCTGGAAGCTATTGAAAAAATGGGCCACTTTTTTCTTTAAAATATTCACCAAAAATACAAATTTCACCGGAATCCGATGGGGACTGCTGTGTCTCGTTCAGCCAGTATAGGAGCACATTTGGGAGCGATTTTGAGTCAATCGGTCCAAAGACCTGGAAGCTATTGAAAAAATGGGCCACTTTTTTCTTTAAAATATTCACCAAAAATACAAATTTCACCGGAATCCGATGGGGACTGCTGTGTCTCATTCAGCGAGTAGAGGACCACATTCGTGACGAATTTCGAGTCAATCGGTCAAAAGACGACCGTAACCCTAACCCTAGCTCCATAACCCTAACCCTAACCCTAACCCTAATGCCAGCCTTAAGGCAGTCTCATGAAACATTGTCTCTTTTCACTAAAATATTCACCAAAAATACAAATTTCACCGGAATCCGATGGGGACTGCTGTGTCTCGTTCAGCCAGTATAGGAGCACATTTGGGAGCGATTTCGAGTCAATCGGTCCAAAGACCTGGAAGCTATTGAAAAAATGGGCCACTTTTTTCTTTAAAATATTCACCAAAAATACAAATTTCACCAGAATCCGATGGGGACTGCTGTGTCTCGTTCAGCCAGTATAGGAGCACATTTGGCAGCGATTTCGAGTCAATCGGTCCAAAGACCTGGAAGCTATTGAAAAAATGGGCCACTTTTTTCTTTAAAATATTCACCAAAATTACAAATTTCACCGGAATCCGATGGGGACTGCTGTGTCTCATTCAGCGAGTAGAGGACCACATTCGTGACGAATTTCGAGTCAATCGGTCAAAAGACGACCGTAACCCTAACCCTAGCTCCATAACCCTAACCCTAACTCTAATGCCAGCCTTAAGGCAGTCTCATGAAACATTGTCTCTTTTCACTAAAATATTCACCAAAAATACAAATTTCACCGGAATCCGATGGGGACTGCTGTGTCTCGTTCAGCCAGTATAGGAGCACATTTGGGAGCGATTTCGAGTCAATCGGTCCAAAGACCTGGAAGCTATTGAAAAAATGGGCCACTTTTTTCTTTAAAATATTCACCAAAAATACAAATTTCACCGGAATCCGATGGGGACTGCTGTGTCTCGTTCAGCCAGTATAGGAGCACATTTGGCAGCGATTTCGAGTCAATCGGTCCAAAGACCTGGAAGCTATTGAAAAAATGGGCCACTTTTTTCTTTAAAATATTCACCAAAAATACAAATTTCACCGGAATCCGATGGGGACTGCTGTGTCTCATTCAGCGAGTAGAGGACCACATTCGTGACGAATTTCGAGTCAATCGGTCAAAAGACGACCGTAACCCTAACCCTAGCTCCATAACCCTAACCCTAACCCTAACCCTAATGCCAGCCTTAAGGCAGTCTCATGAAACATTGTCTCTTTTCACTAAAATATTCACCAAAAATACAAATTTCACCGGAATCCAATGGGGACTGCTGTGTCTCGTTCAGCCAGTATAGGAGCACATTTGGGAGCGATTTCGAGTCAATCGGTCCAAAGACCTGGAAGCTATTGAAAAAATGGGCCACTTTTTTCTTTAAAATATTCACTAAAAATACAAATTTCACCGGAATCCGATGGGGACTGCTGTGTCTCGTTCAGCCAGTATAGGAGCACATTTGGCAGCGATTTCGAGTCAATCGGTCCAAAGACCTGGAAGCTATTGAAAAAATGGGCCACTTTTTTCTTTAAAATATTCACCAAAAATACAAATTTCACCGGAATCCGATGGGGACTGCTGTGTCTCATTCAGCGAGTAGAGGACCACATTCGTGACGAATTTCGAGTCAATCGGTCAAAAGACGACCGTAACCCTAACCCTAGCTCCATAACCCTAACCCTAACCCTAACCCTAATGCCAGCCTTAAGGCAGTCTCATGAAACATTGTCTCTTTTCACTAAAATATTCACCAAAAATACAAATTTCACCGGAATCCGATGGGGACTGCTGTGTCTCGTTCAGCCAGTATAGGAGCACATTTGGGAGCGATTTCGAGTCAATCGGTCCAAAGACCTGGAAGCTATTGAAAAAATGGGCCACTTTTTTCTTTAAAATATTCACCAAAAATACAAATTTCACCGGAATCCGATGGGGACTGCTGTGTCTCATTCAGCGAGTAGAGGACCACATTCGTGACGAATTTCGAGTCAATCGGTCAAAAGACGACCGTAACCCTAACCCTAGCTCCATAACCCTAACCCTAATGCCAGCCTTAAGGCAGTCTCATGAAACATTGTCTCTTTTCACTAAAATATTCACCAAAAATACAAATTTCACCGGAATCCGATGGGGACTGCTGTGTCTCGTTCAGCCAGTATAGGAGCACATTTGGGAGCGATTTCGAGTCAATCGGTCCAAAGACCTGGAAGCTATTGAAAAAATGGGCCACTTTTTTCTTTAAAATATTCACCAAAAATACAAATTTCACCGGAATCCGATGGGGACTGCTGTGTCTCATTCAGCGAGTAGAGGACCACATTCGTGACGAATTTCGAGTCAATCGGTCAAAAGACGACCATAACCCTAACCCTAGCTCCATAACCCTAACCCTAACCCTAACCCTAATGCCAGCCTTAAGGCAGTCTCATGAAACATTGTCTCTTTTCACTAAAATATTCACCAAAAATACAAATTTCACCGGAATCCGATGGGGACTGCTGTGTCTCGTTCAGCCAGTATAGGAGCACATTTGGGAGCGATTTCGAGTCAATCGGTCCAAAGACCTGGAAGCTATTGAAAAAATGGGCCACTTTTTTCTTTAAAATATTCACCAAAAATACAAATTTCACCGGAATCCGATCGGGACTGCTGTGTCTCGTTCAGCCAGTATAGGAGCACATTTGGGAGCGATTTCGAGTCAATCGGTCCAAAGACCTGGAAGCTATTGAAAAAATGGGCCACTTTTTTCTTTAAAATATTCACCAAAAATACAAATTTCACCGGAATCCGATGGGGACTGCTGTGTCTCATTCAGCGAGTAGAGGACCACATTCGTGACGAATTTCGAGTCAATCGGTCAAAAGACAACCGTAACCCTAACCCTAGCTCCATAACCCTAACCCTAACCCTAACCCTAATGCCAGCCTTAAGGCAGTCTCATGAAACATTGTCTCTTTTCACTAAAATATTCACCAAAAATACAAATTTCACCGGAATCCGATGGGGACTGCTGTGTCTCGTTCAGCCAGTATAGGAGCACATTTGGGAGCGATTTCGAGTCAATCGGTCCAAAGACCTGGAAGCTATTGAAAAAATGGGCCACTTTTTTCTTTAAAATATTCACCAAAAATACAAATTTCACCGGAATCCGATGGGGACTGCTGTGTCTCGTTCAGCCAGTATAGGAGCACATTTGGGAGCGATTTCGAGTCAATCGGTCCAAAGACCTGGAAGCTATTGAAAAAATGGGCCACTTTTTTCTTTAAAATATTCACCAAAAATACAAATTTCACCGGAATCCGATGGGGACTGCTGTGTCTCATTCAGCGAGTAGAGGACCACATTCGTGACGAATTTCGAGTCAATCGGTCAAAAGACGACCGTAACCCTAACCCTAGCTCCATAACCCTAACCCTAACCCTAACCCTAATGCCAGCCTTAAGGCAGTCTCATGAAACATTGTCTCTTTTCACTAAAATATTCACCAAAAATACAAATTTCACCGGAATCCGATGGGGACTGCTGTGTCTCGTTCAGCCAGTATAGGAGCACATTTGGGAGCGATTTCGAGTCAATCGGTCCAAAGACCTGGAAGCTATTGAAAAAATGGGCCACTTTTTTCTTTAAAATATTCACCAAAAATACAAATTTCACCAGAATCCGATGGGGACTGCTGTGTCTCGTTCAGCCAGTATAGGAGCACATTTGGCAGCGATTTCGAGTCAATCGGTCCAAAGACCTGGAAGCTATTGAAAAAATGGGCCACTTTTTTCTTTAAAATATTCACCAAAAATACAAATTTCACCGGAATCCGATGGGGACTGCTGTGTCTCATTCAGCGAGTAGAGGACCACATTCGTGACGAATTTCGAGTCAATCGGTCAAAAGACGACCGTAACCCTAACCCTAGCTCCATAACCCTAACCCTAACTCTAATGCCAGCCTTAAGGCAGTCTCATGAAACATTGTCTCTTTTCACTAAAATATTCACCAAAAATACAAATTTCACCGGAATCCGATGGGGACTGCTGTGTCTCGTTCAGCCAGTATAGGAGCACATTTGGGAGCGATTTCGAGTCAATCGGTCCAAAGACCTGGAAGCTATTGAAAAAATGGGCCACTTTTTTCTTTAAAATATTCACCAAAAATACAAATTTCACCGGAATCCGATGGGGACTGCTGTGTCTCATTCAGCGAGTAGAGGAGCACATTCGTGACGAATTTCGAGTCAATCGGTCAAAAGACGACCGTAACCCTAACCCTAGCTCCATAACCCTAACCCTAACTCTAATGCCAGCCTTAAGGCAGTCTCATGAAACATTGTCTCTTTTCACTAAAATATTCACCAAAAATACAAATTTCACCGGAATCCGATGGGGACTGCTGTGTCTCGTTCAGCCAGTATAGGAGCACATTTGGGAGCGATTTCGAGTCAATCGGTCCAAAGACCTGGAAGCTATTGAAAAAATGGGCCACTTTTTTCTTTAAAATATTCACCAAAAATACAAATTTCACCGGAATCCGATGGGGACTGCTGTGTCTCGTTCAGCCAGTATAGGAGCACATTTGGCAGCGATTTCGAGTCAATCGGTCCAAAGACCTGGAAGCTATTGAAAAAATGGGCCACTTTTTTCTTTAAAATATTCACCAAAAATACAAATTTCACCGGAATCCGATGGGGACTGCTGTGTCTCATTCAGCGAGTAGAGGACCACATTCGTGACGAATTTCGAGTCAATCGGTCAAAAGACGACCGTAACCCTAACCCTAGCTCCATAACCCTAACCCTAACCCTAACCCTAATGCCAGCCTTAAGGCAGTCTCATGAAACATTGTCTCTTTTCACTAAAATATTCACCAAAAATACAAATTTCACCGGAATCCAATGGGGACTGCTGTGTCTCGTTCAGCCAGTATAGGAGCACATTTGGGAGCGATTTCGAGTCAATCGGTCCAAAGACCTGGAAGCTATTGAAAAAATGGGCCACTTTTTTCTTTAAAATATTCACTAAAAATACAAATTTCACCGGAATCCGATGGGGACTGCTGTGTCTCGTTCAGCCAGTATAGGAGCACATTTGGCAGCGATTTCGAGTCAATCGGTCCAAAGACCTGGAAGCTATTGAAAAAATGGGCCACTTTTTTCTTTAAAATATTCACCAAAAATACAAATTTCACCGGAATCCGATGGGGACTGCTGTGTCTCATTCAGCGAGTAGAGGACCACATTCGTGACGAATTTCGAGTCAATCGGTCAAAAGACGACCGTAACCCTAACCCTAGCTCCATAACCCTAACCCTAACCCTAACCCTAATGCCAGCCTTAAGGCAGTCTCATGAAACATTGTCTCTTTTCACTAAAATATTCACCAAAAATACAAATTTCACCGGAATCCGATGGGGACTGCTGTGTCTCGTTCAGCCAGTATAGGAGCACATTTGGGAGCGATTTCGAGTCAATCGGTCCAAAGACCTGGAAGCTATTGAAAAAATGGGCCACTTTTTTCTTTAAAATATTCACCAAAAATACAAATTTCACCGGAATCCGATGGGGACTGCTGTGTCTCATTCAGCGAGTAGAGGACCACATTCGTGACGAATTTCGAGTCAATCGGTCAAAAGACAACCGTAACCCTAACCCTAGCTCCATAACCCTAACCCTAACCCTAACCCTAATGCCAGCCTTAAGGCAGTCTCATGAAACATTGTCTCTTTTCACTAAAATATTCACCAAAAATACAAATTTCACCGGAATCCGATGGGGACTGCTGTGTCTCGTTCAGCCAGTATAGGAGCACATTTGGGAGCGATTTCGAGTCAATCGGTCCAAAGACCTGGAAGCTATTGAAAAAATGGGCCACTTTTTTCTTTAAAATATTCACCAAAAATACAAATTTCACCGGAATCCGATGGGGACTGCTGTGTCTCGTTCAGCCAGTATAGGAGCACATTTGGGAGCGATTTCGAGTCAATCGGTCCAAAGACCTGGAAGCTATTGAAAAAATGGGCCACTTTTTTCTTTAAAATATTCACCAAAAATACAAATTTCACCGGAATCCGATGGGGACTGCTGTGTCTCATTCAGCGAGTAGAGGACCACATTCGTGACGAATTTCGAGTCAATCGGTCAAAAGACGACCGTAACCCTAACCCTAGCTCCATAACCCTAACCCTAACCCTAACCCTAATGCCAGCCTTAAGGCAGTCTCATGAAACATTGTCTCTTTTCACTAAAATATTCACCAAAAATACAAATTTCACCGGAATCCGATGGGGACTGCTGTGTCTCGTTCAGCCAGTATAGGAGCACATTTGGGAGCGATTTCGAGTCAATCGGTCCAAAGACCTGGAAGCTATTGAAAAAATGGGCCACTTTTTTCTTTAAAATATTCACCAAAAATACAAATTTCACCAGAATCCGATGGGGACTGCTGTGTCTCGTTCAGCCAGTATAGGAGCACATTTGGCAGCGATTTCGAGTCAATCGGTCCAAAGACCTGGAAGCTATTGAAAAAATGGGCCACTTTTTTCTTTAAAATATTCACCAAAAATACAAATTTCACCGGAATCCGATGGGGACTGCTGTGTCTCATTCAGCGAGTAGAGGACCACATTCGTGACGAATTTCGAGTCAATCGGTCAAAAGACGACCGTAACCCTAACCCTAGCTCCATAACCCTAACCCTAACTCTAATGCCAGCCTTAAGGCAGTCTCATGAAACATTGTCTCTTTTCACTAAAATATTCACCAAAAATACAAATTTCACCGGAATCCGATGGGGACTGCTGTGTCTCGTTCAGCCAGTATAGGAGCACATTTGGGAGCGATTTCGAGTCAATCGGTCCAAAGACCTGGAAGCTATTGAAAAAATGGGCCACTTTTTTCTTTAAAATATTCACCAAAAATACAAATTTCACCGGAATCCGATGGGGACTGCTGTGTCTCGTTCAGCCAGTATAGGAGCACATTTGGCAGCGATTTCGAGTCAATCGGTCCAAAGACCTGGAAGCTATTGAAAAAATGGGCCACTTTTTTCTTTAAAATATTCACCAAAAATACAAATTTCACCGGAATCCGATGGGGACTGCTGTGTCTCATTCAGCGAGTAGAGGACCACATTCGTGACGAATTTCGAGTCAATCGGTCAAAAGACGACCGTAACCCTAACCCTAGCTCCATAACCCTAACACTAACCCTAACCCTAATGCCAGCCTTAAGGCAGTCTCATGAAACATTGTCTCTTTTCACTAAAATATTCACCAAAAATACAAATTTCACCGGAATCCAATGGGGACTGCTGTGTCTCGTTCAGCCAGTATAGGAGCACATTTGGGAGCGATTTCGAGTCAATCGGTCCAAAGACCTGGAAGCTATTGAAAAAATGGGCCACTTTTTTCTTTAAAATATTCACTAAAAATACAAATTTCACCGGAATCCGATGGGGACTGCTGTGTCTCGTTCAGCCAGTATAGGAGCACATTTGGCAGCGATTTCGAGTCAATCGGTCCAAAGACCTGGAAGCTATTGAAAAAATGGGCCACTTTTTTCTTTAAAATATTCACCAAAAATACAAATTTCACCGGAATCCGATGGGGACTGCTGTGTCTCATTCAGCGAGTAGAGGACCACATTCGTGACGAATTTCGAGTCAATCGGTCAAAAGACGACCGTAACCCTAACCCTAGCTCCATAACCCTAACCCTAACCCTAATGCCAGCCTTAAGGCAGTCTCATGAAACATTGTCTCTTTTCACTAAAATATTCACCAAAAATACAAATTTCACCGGAATCCAATGGGGACTGCTGTGTCTCGTTCAGCCAGTATAGGAGCACATTTGGGAGCGATTTCGAGTCAATCGGTCCAAAGACCTGGAAGCTATTGAAAAAATGGGCCACTTTTTTCTTTAAAATATTCACCAAAAATACAAATTTCACCGGAATCCGATGGGGACTGCTGTGTCTCATTCAGCGAGTAGAGGACCACATTCGTGACGAATTTCGAGTCAATCGGTCAAAAGACGACCGTAACCCTAACCCTAGCTCCATAACCCTAACCCTAATGCCAGCCTTAAGGCAGTCTCATGAAACATTGTCTCTTTTCACTAAAATATTCACCAAAAATACAAATTTCACCGGAATCCGATGGGGACTGCTCTGTCTCGTTCAGCCAGTATAGGAGCACATTTGGGAGCGATTTCGAGTCAATCGGTCCAAAGACCTGGAAGCTATTGAAAAAATGGGCCACTTTTTTCTTTAAAATATTCACCAAAAATACAAATTTCACCGGAATCCGATGGGGACTGCTGTGTCTCATTCAGCGAGTAGAGGACCACATTCGTGACGAATTTCGAGTCAATCGGTCAAAAGACGACCGTAACCCTAACCCTAGCTCCATAACCCTAACCCTAACCCTAATGCCAGCCTTAAGGCAGTCTCATGAAACATTGTCTCTTTTCACTAAAATATTCACCAAAAATACAAATTTCACCGGAATCCGATGGGGACTGCTGTGTCTCGTTCAGCCAGTATAGGAGCACATTTGGGAGCGATTTCGAGTCAATCGGTCCAAAGACCTGGAAGCTATTGAAAAAATGGGCCACTTTTTTCTTTAAAATATTCACCAAAAATACAAATTTCACCGGAATCCGATCGGGACTGCTGTGTCTCGTTCAGCCATTATAGGAGCACATTTGGGAGCGATTTCGAGTCAATCGGTCCAAAGACCTGGAAGCTATTGAAAAAATGGGCCACTTTTTTCTTTAAAATATTCACCAAAAATACAAATTTCACCGGAATCCGATGGGGACTGCTGTGTCTCATTCAGCGAGTAGAGGACCACATTCGTGACGAATTTCGAGTCAATCGGTCAAAAGACAACCGTAACCCTAACCCTAGCTCCATAACCCTAACCCTAACCCTAACCCTAATGCCAGCCTTAAGGCAGTCTCATGAAACATTGTCTCTTTTCACTAAAATATTCACCAAAAATACAAATTTCACCGGAATCCGATGGGGACTGCTGTGTCTCGTTCAGCCAGTATAGGAGCACATTTGGGAGCGATTTCGAGTCAATCGGTCCAAAGACCTGGAAGCTATTGAAAAAATGGGCCACTTTTTTCTTTAAAATATTCACCAAAAATACAAATTTCACCGGAATCCGATGGGGACTGCTGTGTCTCGTTCAGCCAGTATAGGAGCACATTTGGGAGCGATTTCGAGTCAATCGGTCCAAAGACCTGGAAGCTATTGAAAAAATGGGCCACTTTTTTCTTTAAAATATTCACCAAAAATACAAATTTCACCGGAATCCGATGGGGACTGCTGTGTCTCATTCAGCGAGTAGAGGACCACATTCGTGACGAATTTCGAGTCAATCGGTCAAAAGACGACCGTAACCCTAACCCTAGCTCCATAACCCTAACCCTAACCCTAACCCTAATGCCAGCCTTAAGGCAGTCTCATGAAACATTGTCTCTTTTCACTAAAATATTCACCAAAAATACAAATTTCACCGGAATCCGATGGGGACTGCTGTGTCTCGTTCAGCCAGTATAGGAGCACATTTGGGAGCGATTTCGAGTCAATCGGTCCAAAGACCTGGAAGCTATTGAAAAAATGGGCCACTTTTTTCTTTAAAATATTCACCAAAAATACAAATTTCACCGGAATCCGATCGGGACTGCTGTGTCTCGTTCAGCCAGTATAGGAGCACATTTGGGAGCGATTTCGAGTCAATCGGTCCAAAGACCTGGAAGCTATTGAAAAAATGGGCCACTTTTTTCTTTAAAATATTCACCAAAAATACAAATTTCACCGGAATCCGATGGGGACTGCTGTGTCTCATTCAGCGAGTAGAGGACCACATTCGTGACGAATTTCGAGTCAATCGGTCAAAAGACAACCGTAACCCTAACCCTAGCTCCATAACCCTAACCCTAACCCTAACCCTAATGCCAGCCTTAAGGCAGTCTCATGAAACATTGTCTCTTTTCACTAAAATATTCACCAAAAATACAAATTTCACCGGAATCCGATGGGGACTGCTGTGTCTCGTTCAGCCAGTATAGGAGCACATTTGGGAGCGATTTCGAGTCAATCGGTCCAAAGACCTGGAAGCTATTGAAAAAATGGGCCACTTTTTTCTTTAAAATATTCACCAAAAATACAAATTTCACCGGAATCCGATGGGGACTGCTGTGTCTCGTTCAGCCAGTATAGGAGCACATTTGGGAGCGATTTCGAGTCAATCGGTCCAAAGACCTGGAAGCTATTGAAAAAATGGGCCACTTTTTTCTTTAAAATATTCACCAAAAATACAAATTTCACCGGAATCCGATGGGGACTGCTGTGTCTCATTCAGCGAGTAGAGGACCACATTCGTGACGAATTTCGAGTCAATCGGTCAAAAGACGACCGTAACCCTAACCCTAGCTCCATAACCCTAACCCTAACCCTAACCCTAATGCCAGCCTTAAGGCAGTCTCATGAAACATTGTCTCTTTTCACTAAAATATTCACCAAAAATACAAATTTCACCGGAATCCGATGGGGACTGCTGTGTCTCGTTCAGCCAGTATAGGAGCACATTTGGGAGCGATTTCGAGTCAATCGGTCCAAAGACCTGGAAGCTATTGAAAAAATGGGCCACTTTTTTCTTTAAAATATTCACCAAAAATACAAATTTCACCAGAATCCGATGGGGACTGCTGTGTCTCGTTCAGCCAGTATAGGAGCACATTTGGCAGCGATTTCGAGTCAATCGGTCCAAAGACCTGGAAGCTATTGAAAAAATGGGCCACTTTTTTCTTTAAAATATTCACCAAAAATACAAATTTCACCGGAATCCGATGGGGACTGCTGTGTCTCATTCAGCGAGTAGAGGACCACATTCGTGACGAATTTCGAGTCAATCGGTCAAAAGACGACCGTAACCCTAACCCTAGCTCCATAACCCTAACCCTAACTCTAATGCCAGCCTTAAGGCAGTCTCATGAAACATTGTCTCTTTTCACTAAAATATTCACCAAAAATACAAATTTCACCGGAATCCGATGGGGACTGCTGTGTCTCGTTCAGCCAGTATAGGAGCACATTTGGGAGCGATTTCGAGTCAATCGGTCCAAAGACCTGGAAGCTATTGAAAAAATGGGCCACTTTTTTCTTTAAAATATTCACCAAAAATACAAATTTCACCGGAATCCGATGGGGACTGCTGTGTCTCGTTCAGCCAGTATAGGAGCACATTTGGCAGCGATTTCGAGTCAATCGGTCCAAAGACCTGGAAGCTATTGAAAAAATGGGCCACTTTTTTCTTTAAAATATTCACCAAAAATACAAATTTCACCGGAATCCGATGGGGACTGCTGTGTCTCATTCAGCGAGTAGAGGACCACATTCGTGACGAATTTCGAGTCAATCGGTCAAAAGACGACCGTAACCCTAACCCTAGCTCCATAACCCTAACCCTAACCCTAACCCTAATGCCAGCCTTAAGGCAGTCTCATGAAACATTGTCTCTTTTCACTAAAATATTCACCAAAAATACAAATTTCACCGGAATCCAATGGGGACTGCTGTGTCTCGTTCAGCCAGTATAGGAGCACATTTGGGAGCGATTTCGAGTCAATCGGTCCAAAGACCTGGAAGCTATTGAAAAAATGGGCCACTTTTTTCTTTAAAATATTCACTAAAAATACAAATTTCACCGGAATCCGATGGGGACTGCTGTGTCTCGTTCAGCCAGTATAGGAGCACATTTGGCAGCGATTTCGAGTCAATCGGTCCAAAGACCTGGAAGCTATTGAAAAAATGGGCCACTTTTTTCTTTAAAATATTCACCAAAAATACAAATTTCACCGGAATCCGATGGGGACTGCTGTGTCTCATTCAGCGAGTAGAGGACCACATTCGTGACGAATTTCGAGTCAATCGGTCAAAAGACGACCGTAACCCTAACCCTAGCTCCATAACCCTAACCCTAACCCTAACCCTAATGCCAGCCTTAAGGCAGTCTCATGAAACATTGTCTCTTTTCACTAAAATATTCACCAAAAATACAAATTTCACCGGAATCCAATGGGGACTGCTGTGTCTCGTTCAGCCAGTATAGGAGCACATTTGGGAGCGATTTCGAGTCAATCGGTCCAAAGACCTGGAAGCTATTGAAAAAATGGGCCACTTTTTTCTTTAAAATATTCACCAAAAATACAAATTTCACCGGAATCCGATGGGGACTGCTGTGTCTCATTCAGCGAGTAGAGGACCACATTCGTGACGAATTTCGAGTCAATCGGTCAAAAGACGACCGTAACCCTAACCCTAGCTCCATAACCCTAACCCTAATGCCAGCCTTAAGGCAGTCTCATGAAACATTGTCTCTTTTCACTAAAATATTCACCAAAAATACAAATTTCACCGGAATCCGATGGGGACTGCTCTGTCTCGTTCAGCCAGTATAGGAGCACATTTGGGAGCGATTTCGAGTCAATCGGTCCAAAGACCTGGAAGCTATTGAAAAAATGGGCCACTTTTTTCTTTAAAATATTCACCAAAAATACAAATTTCACCGGAATCCGATGGGGACTGCTGTGTCTCATTCAGCGAGTAGAGGACCACATTCGTGACGAATTTCGAGTCAATCGGTCAAAAGACGACCGTAACCCTAACCCTAGCTCCATAACCCTAACCCTAACCCTAACCCTAATGCCAGCCTTAAGGCAGTCTCATGAAACATTGTCTCTTTTCACTAAAATATTCACCAAAAATACAAATTTCACCGGAATCCGATGGGGACTGCTGTGTCTCGTTCAGCCAGTATAGGAGCACATTTGGGAGCGATTTCGAGTCAATCGGTCCAAAGACCTGGAAGCTATTGAAAAAATGGGCCACTTTTTTCTTTAAAATATTCACCAAAAATACAAATTTCACCGGAATCCGATCGGGACTGCTGTGTCTCGTTCAGCCAGTATAGGAGCACATTTGGGAGCGATTTCGAGTCAATCGGTCCAAAGACCTGGAAGCTATTGAAAAAATGGGCCACTTTTTTCTTTAAAATATTCACCAAAAATACAAATTTCACCGGAATCCGATGGGGACTGCTGTGTCTCATTCAGCGAGTAGAGGACCACATTCGTGACGAATTTCGAGTCAATCGGTCAAAAGACGACCGTAACCCTAACCCTAGCTCCATAACCCTAACCCTAACCCTAACCCTAATGCCAGCCTTAAGGCAGTCTCATGAAACATTGTCTCTTTTCACTAAAATATTCACCAAAGATACAAATTTCACCGGAATCCGATGGGGACTGCTGTGTCTCGTTCAGCCAGTATAGGAGCACATTTGGGAGCGATTTCGAGTCAATCGGTCCAAAGACCTGGAAGCTATTGAAAAAATGGGCCACTTTTTTCTTTAAAATATTCACCAAAAATACAAATTTCACCGGAATCCGATCGGGACTGCTGTGTCTCGTTCAGCCAGTATAGGAGCACATTTGGGAGCGATTTCGAGTCAATCGGTCCAAAGACCTGGAAGCTATTGAAAAAATGGGCCACTTTTTTCTTTAAAATATTCACCAAAAATACAAATTTCACCGGAATCCGATGGGGACTGCTGTGTCTCATTCAGCGAGTAGAGGACCACATTCGTGACGAATTTCGAGTCAATCGGTCAAAAGACGACCGTAACCCTAACCCTAGCTCCATAACCCTAACCCTAACCCTAACCCTAATGCCAGCCTTAAGGCAGTCTCATGAAACATTGTCTCTTTTCACTAAAATATTCACCAAAAATACAAATTTCACCGGAATCCGATGGGGACTGCTGTGTCTCGTTCAGCCAGTATAGGAGCACATTTGGGAGCGATTTCGAGTCAATCGGTCCAAAGACCTGGAAGCTATTGAAAAAATGGGCCACTTTTTTCTTTAAAATATTCACCAAAAATACAAATTTCACCAGAATCCGATGGGGACTGCTGTGTCTCGTTCAGCCAGTATAGGAGCACATTTGGCAGCGATTTCGAGTCAATCGGTCCAAAGACCTGGAAGCTATTGAAAAAATGGGCCACTTTTTTCTTTAAAATATTCACCAAAAATACAAATTTCACCGGAATCCGATGGGGACTGCTGTGTCTCATTCAGCGAGTAGAGGACCACATTCGTGACGAATTTCGAGTCAATCGGTCAAAAGACGACCGTAACCCTAACCCTAGCTCCATAACCCTAACCCTAACTCTAATGCCAGCCTTAAGGCAGTCTCATGAAACATTGTCTCTTTTCACTAAAATATTCACCAAAAATACAAATTTCACCGGAATCCGATGGGGACTGCTGTGTCTCGTTCAGCCAGTATAGGAGCACATTTGGGAGCGATTTCGAGTCAATCGGTCCAAAGACCTGGAAGCTATTGAAAAAATGGGCCACTTTTTTCTTTAAAATATTCACCAAAAATACAAATTTCACCGGAATCCGATGGGGACTGCTGTGTCTCGTTCAGCCAGTATAGGAGCACATTTGGCAGCGATTTCGAGTCAATCGGTCCAAAGACCTGGAAGCTATTGAAAAAATGGGCCACTTTTTTCTTTAAAATATTCACCAAAAATACAAATTTCACCGGAATCCGATGGGGACTGCTGTGTCTCATTCAGCGAGTAGAGGACCACATTCGTGACGAATTTCGAGTCAATCGGTCAAAAGACGACCGTAACCCTAACCCTAGCTCCATAACCCTAACCCTAACCCTAACCCTAATGCCAGCCTTAAGGCAGTCTCATGAAACATTGTCTCTTTTCACTAAAATATTCACCAAAAATACAAATTTCACCGGAATCCAATGGGGACTGCTGTGTCTCGTTCAGCCAGTATAGGAGCACATTTGGGAGCGATTTCGAGTCAATCGGTCCAAAGACCTGGAAGCTATTGAAAAAATGGGCCACTTTTTTCTTTAAAATATTCACTAAAAATACAAATTTCACCGGAATCCGATGGGGACTGCTGTGTCTCGTTCAGCCAGTATAGGAGCACATTTGGCAGCGATTTCGAGTCAATCGGTCCAAAGACCTGGAAGCTATTGAAAAAATGGGCCACTTTTTTCTTTAAAATATTCACCAAAAATACAAATTTCACCGGAATCCGATGGGGACTGCTGTGTCTCATTCAGCGAGTAGAGGACCACATTCGTGACGAATTTCGAGTCAATCGGTCAAAAGACGACCGTAACCCTAACCCTAGCTCCATAACCCTAACCCTAACCCTAACCCTAATGCCAGCCTTAAGGCAGTCTCATGAAACATTGTCTCTTTTCACTAAAATATTCACCAAAAATACAAATTTCACCGGAATCCAATGGGGACTGCTGTGTCTCGTTCAGCCAGTATAGGAGCACATTTGGGAGCGATTTCGAGTCAATCGGTCCAAAGACCTGGAAGCTATTGAAAAAATGGGCCACTTTTTTCTTTAAAATATTCACCAAAAATACAAATTTCACCGGAATCCGATGGGGACTGCTGTGTCTCATTCAGCGAGTAGAGGACCACATTCGTGACGAATTTCGAGTCAATCGGTCAAAAGACGACCGTAACCCTAACCCTAGCTCCATAACCCTAACCCTAATGCCAGCCTTAAGGCAGTCTCATGAAACATTGTCTCTTTTCACTAAAATATTCACCAAAAATACAAATTTCACCGGAATCCGATGGGGACTGCTCTGTCTCGTTCAGCCAGTATAGGAGCACATTTGGGAGCGATTTCGAGTCAATCGGTCCAAAGACCTGGAAGCTATTGAAAAAATGGGCCACTTTTTTCTTTAAAATATTCACCAAAAATACAAATTTCACCGGAATCCGATGGGGACTGCTGTGTCTCATTCAGCGAGTAGAGGACCACATTCGTGACGAATTTCGAGTCAATCGGTCAAAAGACGACCGTAACCCTAACCCTAGCTCCATAACCCTAACCCTAACCCTAACCCTAATGCCAGCCTTAAGGCAGTCTCATGAAACATTGTCTCTTTTCACTAAAATATTCACCAAAAATACAAATTTCACCGGAATCCGATGGGGACTGCTGTGTCTCGTTCAGCCAGTATAGGAGCACATTTGGGAGCGATTTCGAGTCAATCGGTCCAAAGACCTGGAAGCTATTGAAAAAATGGGCCACTTTTTTCTTTAAAATATTCACCAAAAATACAAATTTCACCGGAATCCGATCGGGACTGCTGTGTCTCGTTCAGCCAGTATAGGAGCACATTTGGGAGCGATTTCGAGTCAATCGGTCCAAAGACCTGGAAGCTATTGAAAAAATGGGCCACTTTTTTCTTTAAAATATTCACCAAAAATACAAATTTCACCGGAATCCGATGGGGACTGCTGTGTCTCATTCAGCGAGTAGAGGACCACATTCGTGACGAATTTCGAGTCAATCGGTCAAAAGACGACCGTAACCCTAACCCTAGCTCCATAACCCTAACCCTAACCCTAACCCTAATGCCAGCCTTAAGGCAGTCTCATGAAACATTGTCTCTTTTCACTAAAATATTCACCAAAGATACAAATTTCACCGGAATCCGATGGGGACTGCTGTGTCTCGTTCAGCCAGTATAGGAGCACATTTGGGAGCGATTTCGAGTCAATCGGTCCAAAGACCTGGAAGCTATTGAAAAAATGGGCCACTTTTTTCTTTAAAATATTCACCAAAAATACAAATTTCACCGGAATCCGATCGGGACTGCTGTGTCTCGTTCAGCCAGTATAGGAGCACATTTGGGAGCGATTTCGAGTCAATCGGTCCAAAGACCTGGAAGCTATTGAAAAAATGGGCCACTTTTTTCTTTAAAATATTCACCAAAAATACAAATTTCACCGGAATCCGATGGGGACTGCTGTGTCTCATTCAGCGAGTAGAGGACCACATTCGTGACGAATTTCGAGTCAATCGGTCAAAAGACAACCGTAACCCTAACCCTAGCTCCATAACCCTAACCCTAACCCTAACCCTAATGCCAGCCTTAAGGCAGTCTCATGAAACATTGTCTCTTTTCACTAAAATATTCACCAAAAATACAAATTTCACCGGAATCCGATGGGGACTGCTGTGTCTCGTTCAGCCAGTATAGGAGCACATTTGGGAGCGATTTCGAGTCAATCGGTCCAAAGACCTGGAAGCTATTGAAAAAATGGGCCACTTTTTTCTTTAAAATATTCACCAAAAATACAAATTTCACCGGAATCCGATGGGGACTGCTGTGTCTCGTTCAGCCAGTATAGGAGCACATTTGGGAGCGATTTCGAGTCAATCGGTCCAAAGACCTGGAAGCTATTGAAAAAATGGGCCACTTTTTTCTTTAAAATATTCACCAAAAATACAAATTTCACCGGAATCCGATGGGGACTGCTGTGTCTCATTCAGCGAGTAGAGGACCACATTCGTGACGAATTTCGAGTCAATCGGTCAAAAGACGACCGTAACCCTAACCCTAGCTCCATAACCCTAACCCTAACCCTAACCCTAATGCCAGCCTTAAGGCAGTCTCATGAAACATTGTCTCTTTTCACTAAAATATTCACCAAAAATACAAATTTCACCGGAATCCGATGGGGACTGCTGTGTCTCGTTCAGCCAGTATAGGAGCACATTTGGGAGCGATTTCGAGTCAATCGGTCCAAAGACCTGGAAGCTATTGAAAAAATGGGCCACTTTTTTCTTTAAAATATTCACCAAAAATACAAATTTCACCAGAATCCGATGGGGACTGCTGTGTCTCGTTCAGCCAGTATAGGAGCACATTTGGCAGCGATTTCGAGTCAATCGGTCCAAAGACCTGGAAGCTATTGAAAAAATGGGCCACTTTTTTCTTTAAAATATTCACCAAAAATACAAATTTCACCGGAATCCGATGGGGACTGCTGTGTCTCATTCAGCGAGTAGAGGACCACATTCGTGACGAATTTCGAGTCAATCGGTCAAAAGACGACCGTAACCCTAACCCTAGCTCCATAACCCTAACCCTAACTCTAATGCCAGCCTTAAGGCAGTCTCATGAAACATTGTCTCTTTTCACTAAAATATTCACCAAAAATACAAATTTCACCGGAATCCGATGGGGACTGCTGTGTCTCGTTCAGCCAGTATAGGAGCACATTTGGGAGCGATTTCGAGTCAATCGGTCCAAAGACCTGGAAGCTATTGAAAAAATGGGCCACTTTTTTCTTTAAAATATTCACCAAAAATACAAATTTCACCGGAATCCGATGGGGACTGCTGTGTCTCGTTCAGCCAGTATAGGAGCACATTTGGCAGCGATTTCGAGTCAATCGGTCCAAAGACCTGGAAGCTATTGAAAAAATGGGCCACTTTTTTCTTTAAAATATTCACCAAAAATACAAATTTCACCGGAATCCGATGGGGACTGCTGTGTCTCATTCAGCGAGTAGAGGACCACATTCGTGACGAATTTCGAGTCAATCGGTCAAAAGACGACCGTAACCCTAACCCTAGCTCCATAACCCTAACCCTAACCCTAACCCTAATGCCAGCCTTAAGGCAGTCTCATGAAACATTGTCTCTTTTCACTAAAATATTCACCAAAAATACAAATTTCACCGGAATCCAATGGGGACTGCTGTGTCTCGTTCAGCCAGTATAGGAGCACATTTGGGAGCGATTTCGAGTCAATCGGTCCAAAGACCTGGAAGCTATTGAAAAAATGGGCCACTTTTTTCTTTAAAATATTCACTAAAAATACAAATTTCACCGGAATCCGATGGGGACTGCTGTGTCTCGTTCAGCCAGTATAGGAGCACATTTGGCAGCGATTTCGAGTCAATCGGTCCAAAGACCTGGAAGCTATTGAAAAAATGGGCCACTTTTTTCTTTAAAATATTCACCAAAAATACAAATTTCACCGGAATCCGATGGGGACTGCTGTGTCTCATTCAGCGAGTAGAGGACCACATTCGTGACGAATTTCGAGTCAATCGGTCAAAAGACGACCGTAACCCTAACCCTAGCTCCATAACCCTAACCCTAACCCTAACCCTAATGCCAGCCTTAAGGCAGTCTCATGAAACATTGTCTCTTTTCACTAAAATATTCACCAAAAATACAAATTTCACCGGAATCCAATGGGGACTGCTGTGTCTCGTTCAGCCAGTATAGGAGCACATTTGGGAGCGATTTCGAGTCAATCGGTCCAAAGACCTGGAAGCTATTGAAAAAATGGGCCACTTTTTTCTTTAAAATATTCACCAAAAATACAAATTTCACCGGAATCCGATGGGGACTGCTGTGTCTCATTCAGCGAGTAGAGGACCACATTCGTGACGAATTTCTAGTCAATCGGTCAAAAGACGACCGTAACCCTAACCCTAGCTCCATAACCCTAACCCTAATGCCAGCCTTAAGGCAGTCTCATGAAACATTGTCTCTTTTCACTAAAATATTCACCAAAAATACAAATTTCACCGGAATCCGATGGGGACTGCTGTGTCTCGTTCAGCCAGTATAGGAGCACATTTGGGAGCGATTTCGAGTCAATCGGTCCAAAGACCTGGAAGCTATTGAAAAAATGGGCCACTTTTTTCTTTAAAATATTCACCAAAAATACAAATTTCACCGGAATCCGATGGGGACTGCTGTGTCTCGTTCAGCCAGTATAGGAGCACATTTGGCAGCGATTTCGAGTCAATCGGTCCAAAGACCTGGAAGCTATTGAAAAAATGGGCCACTTTTTTCTTTAAAATATTCACCAAAAATACAAATTTCACCGGAATCCGATGGGGACTGCTGTGTCTCATTCAGCGAGTAGAGGACCACATTCGTGACGAATTTCGAGTCAATCGGTCAAAAGACGACCGTAACCCTAACCCTAGCTCCATAACCCTAACCCTAACCCTAACCCTAATGCCAGCCTTAAGGCAGTCTCATGAAACATTGTCTCTTTTCACTAAAATATTCACCAAAAATACAAATTTCACCGGAATCCAATGGGGACTGCTGTGTCTCGTTCAGCCAGTATAGGAGCACATTTGGGAGCGATTTCGAGTCAATCGGTCCAAAGACCTGGAAGCTATTGAAAAAATGGGCCACTTTTTTCTTTAAAATATTCACTAAAAATACAAATTTCACCGGAATCCGATGGGGACTGCTGTGTCTCGTTCAGCCAGTATAGGAGCACATTTGGCAGCGATTTCGAGTCAATCGGTCCAAAGACCTGGAAGCTATTGAAAAAATGGGCCACTTTTTTCTTTAAAATATTCACCAAAAATACAAATTTCACCGGAATCCGATGGGGACTGCTGTGTCTCATTCAGCGAGTAGAGGACCACATTCGTGACGAATTTCGAGTCAATCGGTCAAAAGACGACCGTAACCCTAACCCTAGCTCCATAACCCTAACCCTAACCCTAACCCTAATGCCAGCCTTAAGGCAGTCTCATGAAACATTGTCTCTTTTCACTAAAATATTCACCAAAAATACAAATTTCACCGGAATCCAATGGGGACTGCTGTGTCTCGTTCAGCCAGTATAGGAGCACATTTGGGAGCGATTTCGAGTCAATCGGTCCAAAGACCTGGAAGCTATTGAAAAAATGGGCCACTTTTTTCTTTAAAATATTCACCAAAAATACAAATTTCACCGGAATCCGATGGGGACTGCTGTGTCTCATTCAGCGAGTAGAGGACCACATTCGTGACGAATTTCGAGTCAATCGGTCAAAAGACGACCGTAACCCTAACCCTAGCTCCATAACCCTAACCCTAATGCCAGCCTTAAGGCAGTCTCATGAAACATTGTCTCTTTTCACTAAAATATTCACCAAAAATACAAATTTCACCGGAATCCGATGGGGACTGCTCTGTCTCGTTCAGCCAGTATAGGAGCACATTTGGGAGCGATTTCGAGTCAATCGGTCCAAAGACCTGGAAGCTATTGAAAAAATGGGCCACTTTTTTCTTTAAAATATTCACCAAAAATACAAATTTCACCGGAATCCGATGGGGACTGCTGTGTCTCATTCAGCGAGTAGAGGACCACATTCGTGACGAATTTCGAGTCAATCGGTCAAAAGACGACCGTAACCCTAACCCTAGCTCCATAACCCTAACCCTAACCCTAACCCTAATGCCAGCCTTAAGGCAGTCTCATGAAACATTGTCTCTTTTCACTAAAATATTCACCAAAAATACAAATTTCACCGGAATCCGATGGGGACTGCTGTGTCTCGTTCAGCCAGTATAGGAGCACATTTGGGAGCGATTTCGAGTCAATCGGTCCAAAGACCTGGAAGCTATTGAAAAAATGGGCCACTTTTTTCTTTAAAATATTCACCAAAAATACAAATTTCACCGGAATCCGATCGGGACTGCTGTGTCTCGTTCAGCCAGTATAGGAGCACATTTGGGAGCGATTTCGAGTCAATCGGTCCAAAGACCTGGAAGCTATTGAAAAAATGGGCCACTTTTTTCTTTAAAATATTCACCAAAAATACAAATTTCACCGGAATCCGATGGGGACTGCTGTGTCTCATTCAGCGAGTAGAGGACCACATTCGTGACGAATTTCGAGTCAATCGGTCAAAAGACGACCGTAACCCTAACCCTAGCTCCATAACCCTAACCCTAACCCTAACCCTAATGCCAGCCTTAAGGCAGTCTCATGAAACATTGTCTCTTTTCACTAAAATATTCACCAAAGATACAAATTTCACCGGAATCCGATGGGGACTGCTGTGTCTCGTTCAGCCAGTATAGGAGCACATTTGGGAGCGATTTCGAGTCAATCGGTCCAAAGACCTGGAAGCTATTGAAAAAATGGGCCACTTTTTTCTTTAAAATATTCACCAAAAATACAAATTTCACCGGAATCCGATCGGGACTGCTGTGTCTCGTTCAGCCAGTATAGGAGCACATTTGGGAGCGATTTCGAGTCAATCGGTCCAAAGACCTGGAAGCTATTGAAAAAATGGGCCACTTTTTTCTTTAAAATATTCACCAAAAATACAAATTTCACCGGAATCCGATGGGGACTGCTGTGTCTCATTCAGCGAGTAGAGGACCACATTCGTGACGAATTTCGAGTCAATCGGTCAAAAGACAACCGTAACCCTAACCCTAGCTCCATAACCCTAACCCTAACCCTAACCCTAATGCCAGCCTTAAGGCAGTCTCATGAAACATTGTCTCTTTTCACTAAAATATTCACCAAAAATACAAATTTCACCGGAATCCGATGGGGACTGCTGTGTCTCGTTCAGCCAGTATAGGAGCACATTTGGGAGCGATTTCGAGTCAATCGGTCCAAAGACCTGGAAGCTATTGAAAAAATGGGCCACTTTTTTCTTTAAAATATTCACCAAAAATACAAATTTCACCGGAATCCGATGGGGACTGCTGTGTCTCGTTCAGCCAGTATAGGAGCACATTTGGGAGCGATTTCGAGTCAATCGGTCCAAAGACCTGGAAGCTATTGAAAAAATGGGCCACTTTTTTCTTTAAAATATTCACCAAAAATACAAATTTCACCGGAATCCGATGGGGACTGCTGTGTCTCATTCAGCGAGTAGAGGACCACATTCGTGACGAATTTCGAGTCAATCGGTCAAAAGACGACCGTAACCCTAACCCTAGCTCCATAACCCTAACCCTAACCCTAACCCTAATGCCAGCCTTAAGGCAGTCTCATGAAACATTGTCTCTTTTCACTAAAATATTCACCAAAAATACAAATTTCACCGGAATCCGATGGGGACTGCTGTGTCTCGTTCAGCCAGTATAGGAGCACATTTGGGAGCGATTTCGAGTCAATCGGTCCAAAGACCTGGAAGCTATTGAAAAAATGGGCCACTTTTTTCTTTAAAATATTCACCAAAAATACAAATTTCACCAGAATCCGATGGGGACTGCTGTGTCTCGTTCAGCCAGTATAGGAGCACATTTGGCAGCGATTTCGAGTCAATCGGTCCAAAGACCTGGAAGCTATTGAAAAAATGGGCCACTTTTTTCTTTAAAATATTCACCAAAAATACAAATTTCACCGGAATCCGATGGGGACTGCTGTGTCTCATTCAGCGAGTAGAGGACCACATTCGTGACGAATTTCGAGTCAATCGGTCAAAAGACGACCGTAACCCTAACCCTAGCTCCATAACCCTAACCCTAACTCTAATGCCAGCCTTAAGGCAGTCTCATGAAACATTGTCTCTTTTCACTAAAATATTCACCAAAAATACAAATTTCACCGGAATCCGATGGGGACTGCTGTGTCTCGTTCAGCCAGTATAGGAGCACATTTGGGAGCGATTTCGAGTCAATCGGTCCAAAGACCTGGAAGCTATTGAAAAAATGGGCCACTTTTTTCTTTAAAATATTCACCAAAAATACAAATTTCACCGGAATCCGATGGGGACTGCTGTGTCTCGTTCAGCCAGTATAGGAGCACATTTGGCAGCGATTTCGAGTCAATCGGTCCAAAGACCTGGAAGCTATTGAAAAAATGGGCCACTTTTTTCTTTAAAATATTCACCAAAAATACAAATTTCACCGGAATCCGATGGGGACTGCTGTGTCTCATTCAGCGAGTAGAGGACCACATTCGTGACGAATTTCGAGTCAATCGGTCAAAAGACGACCGTAACCCTAACCCTAGCTCCATAACCCTAACCCTAACCCTAACCCTAATGCCAGCCTTAAGGCAGTCTCATGAAACATTGTCTCTTTTCACTAAAATATTCACCAAAAATACAAATTTCACCGGAATCCAATGGGGACTGCTGTGTCTCGTTCAGCCAGTATAGGAGCACATTTGGGAGCGATTTCGAGTCAATCGGTCCAAAGACCTGGAAGCTATTGAAAAAATGGGCCACTTTTTTCTTTAAAATATTCACTAAAAATACAAATTTCACCGGAATCCGATGGGGACTGCTGTGTCTCGTTCAGCCAGTATAGGAGCACATTTGGCAGCGATTTCGAGTCAATCGGTCCAAAGACCTGGAAGCTATTGAAAAAATGGGCCACTTTTTTCTTTAAAATATTCACCAAAAATACAAATTTCACCGGAATCCGATGGGGACTGCTGTGTCTCATTCAGCGAGTAGAGGACCACATTCGTGACGAATTTCGAGTCAATCGGTCAAAAGACGACCGTAACCCTAACCCTAGCTCCATAACCCTAACCCTAACCCTAACCCTAATGCCAGCCTTAAGGCAGTCTCATGAAACATTGTCTCTTTTCACTAAAATATTCACCAAAAATACAAATTTCACCGGAATCCAATGGGGACTGCTGTGTCTCGTTCAGCCAGTATAGGAGCACATTTGGGAGCGATTTCGAGTCAATCGGTCCAAAGACCTGGAAGCTATTGAAAAAATGGGCCACTTTTTTCTTTAAAATATTCACCAAAAATACAAATTTCACCGGAATCCGATGGGGACTGCTGTGTCTCATTCAGCGAGTAGAGGACCACATTCGTGACGAATTTCGAGTCAATCGGTCAAAAGACGACCGTAACCCTAACCCTAGCTCCATAACCCTAACCCTAATGCCAGCCTTAAGGCAGTCTCATGAAACATTGTCTCTTTTCACTAAAATATTCACCAAAAATACAAATTTCACCGGAATCCGATGGGGACTGCTCTGTCTCGTTCAGCCAGTATAGGAGCACATTTGGGAGCGATTTCGAGTCAATCGGTCCAAAGACCTGGAAGCTATTGAAAAAATGGGCCACTTTTTTCTTTAAAATATTCACCAAAAATACAAATTTCACCGGAATCCGATGGGGACTGCTGTGTCTCATTCAGCGAGTAGAGGACCACATTCGTGACGAATTTCGAGTCAATCGGTCAAAAGACGACCGTAACCCTAACCCTAGCTCCATAACCCTAACCCTAACCCTAACCCTAATGCCAGCCTTAAGGCAGTCTCATGAAACATTGTCTCTTTTCACTAAAATATTCACCAAAAATACAAATTTCACCGGAATCCGATGGGGACTGCTGTGTCTCGTTCAGCCAGTATAGGAGCACATTTGGGAGCGATTTCGAGTCAATCGGTCCAAAGACCTGGAAGCTATTGAAAAAATGGGCCACTTTTTTCTTTAAAATATTCACCAAAAATACAAATTTCACCGGAATCCGATCGGGACTGCTGTGTCTCGTTCAGCCAGTATAGGAGCACATTTGGGAGCGATTTTGAGTCAATCGGTCCAAAGACCTGGAAGCTATTGAAAAAATGGGCCACTTTTTTCTTTAAAATATTCACCAAAAATACAAATTTCACCGGAATCCGATGGGGACTGCTGTGTCTCATTCAGCGAGTAGAGGACCACATTCGTGACGAATTTCGAGTCAATCGGTCAAAAGACAACCGTAACCCTAACCCTAGCTCCATAACCCTAACCCTAACCCTAACCCTAATGCCAGCCTTAAGGCAGTCTCATGAAACATTGTCTCTTTTCACTAAAATATTCACCAAAAATACAAATTTCACCGGAATCCGATGGGGACTGCTGTGTCTCGTTCAGCCAGTATAGGAGCACATTTGGGAGCGATTTCGAGTCAATCGGTCCAAAGACCTGGAAGCTATTGAAAAAATGGGCCACTTTTTTCTTTAAAATATTCACCAAAAATACAAATTTCACCGGAATCCGATGGGGACTGCTGTGTCTCGTTCAGCCAGTATAGGAGCACATTTGGGAGCGATTTCGAGTCAATCGGTCCAAAGACCTGGAAGCTATTGAAAAAATGGGCCACTTTTTTCTTTAAAATATTCACCAAAAATACAAATTTCACCGGAATCCGATGGGGACTGCTGTGTCTCATTCAGCGAGTAGAGGACCACATTCGTGACGAATTTCGAGTCAATCGGTCAAAAGACGACCGTAACCCTAACCCTAGCTCCATAACCCTAACCCTAACCCTAACCCTAATGCCAGCCTTAAGGCAGTCTCATGAAACATTGTCTCTTTTCACTAAAATATTCACCAAAAATACAAATTTCACCGGAATCCGATGGGGACTGCTGTGTCTCGTTCAGCCAGTATAGGAGCACATTTGGGAGCGATTTCGAGTCAATCGGTCCAAAGACCTGGAAGCTATTGAAAAAATGGGCCACTTTTTTCTTTAAAATATTCACCAAAAATACAAATTTCACCAGAATCCGATGGGGACTGCTGTGTCTCGTTCAGCCAGTATAGGCGCACATTTGGCAGCGATTTCGAGTCAATCGGTCCAAAGACCTGGAAGCTATTGAAAAAATGGGCCACTTTTTTCTTTAAAATATTCACCAAAAATACAAATTTCACCGGAATCCGATGGGGACTGCTGTGTCTCATTCAGCGAGTAGAGGACCACATTCGTGACGAATTTCGAGTCAATCGGTCAAAAGACGACCGTAACCCTAACCCTAGCTCCATAACCCTAACCCTAACTCTAATGCCAGCCTTAAGGCAGTCTCATGAAACATTGTCTCTTTTCACTAAAATATTCACCAAAAATACAAATTTCACCGGAATCCGATGGGGACTGCTGTGTCTCGTTCAGCCAGTATAGGAGCACATTTGGGAGCGATTTCGAGTCAATCGGTCCAAAGACCTGGAAGCTATTGAAAAAATGGGCCACTTTTTTCTTTAAAATATTCACCAAAAATACAAATTTCACCGGAATCCGATGGGGACTGCTGTGTCTCGTTCAGCCAGTATAGGAGCACATTTGGCAGCGATTTCGAGTCAATCGGTCCAAAGACCTGGAAGCTATTGAAAAAATGGGCCACTTTTTTCTTTAAAATATTCACCAAAAATACAAATTTCACCGGAATCCGATGGGGACTGCTGTGTCTCATTCAGCGAGTAGAGGACCACATTCGTGACGAATTTCGAGTCAATCGGTCAAAAGACGACCGTAACCCTAACCCTAGCTCCATAACCCTAACCCTAACTCTAATGCCAGCCTTAAGGCAGTCTCATGAAACATTGTCTCTTTTCACTAAGATATTCACCAAAAATACAAATTTCACCGGAATCCGATGGGGACTGCTGTGTCTCGTTCAGCCAGTATAGGAGCACATTTGGGAGCGATTTCGAGTCAATCGGTCCAAAGACCTGGAAGCTATTGAAAAAATGGGCCACTTTTTTCTTTAAAATATTCACCAAAAATACAAATTTCACCGGAATCCGATGGGGACTGCTGTGTCTCGTTCAGCCAGTATAGGAGCACATTTGGCAGCGATTTCGAGTCAATCGGTCCAAAGACCTGGAAGCTATTGAAAAAATGGGCCACTTTTTTCTTTAAAATATTCACCAAAAATACAAATTTCACCGGAATCCGATGGGGACTGCTGTGTCTCATTCAGCGAGTAGAGGACCACATTCGTGACGAATTTCGAGTCAATCGGTCAAAAGACGACCGTAACCCTAACCCTAGCTCCATAACCCTAACCCTAACCCTAACCCTAATGCCAGCCTTAAGGCAGTCTCATGAAACATTGTCTCTTTTCACTAAAATATTCACCAAAAATACAAATTTCACCGGAATCCAATGGGGACTGCTGTGTCTCGTTCAGCCAGTATAGGAGCACATTTGGGAGCGATTTCGAGTCAATCGGTCCAAAGACCTGGAAGCTATTGAAAAAATGGGCCACTTTTTTCTTTAAAATATTCACTAAAAATACAAATTTCACCGGAATCCGATGGGGACTGCTGTGTCTCGTTCAGCCAGTATAGGAGCACATTTGGCAGCGATTTCGAGTCAATCGGTCCAAAGACCTGGAAGCTATTGAAAAAATGGGCCACTTTTTTCTTTAAAATATTCACCAAAAATACAAATTTCACCAGAATCCGATGGGGACTGCTGTGTCTCATTCAGCGAGTAGAGGACCACATTCGTGACGAATTTCGAGTCAATCGGTCAAAAGACGACCGTAACCCTAACCCTAGCTCCATAACCCTAACCCTAACCCTAACCCTAATGCCAGCCTTAAGGCAGTCTCATGAAACATTGTCTCTTTTCACTAAAATATTCACCAAAAATACAAATTTCACCGGAATCCAATGGGGACTGCTGTGTCTCGTTCAGCCAGTATAGGAGCACATTTGGGAGCGATTTCGAGTCAATCGGTCCAAAGACCTGGAAGCTATTGAAAAAATGGGCCACTTTTTTCTTTAAAATATTCACCAAAAATACAAATTTCACCGGAATCCGATGGGGACTGCTGTGTCTCATTCAGCGAGTAGAGGACCACATTCGTGACGAATTTCGAGTCAATCGGTCAAAAGACGACCGTAACCCTAACCCTAGCTCCATAACCCTAACCCTAATGCCAGCCTTAAGGCAGTCTCATGAAACATTGTCTCTTTTCACTAAAATATTCACCAAAAATACAAATTTCACCGGAATCCGATGGGGACTGCTGTGTCTCGTTCAGCCAGTATAGGAGCACATTTGGGAGCGATTTCGAGTCAATCGGTCCAAAGACCTGGAAGCTATTGAAAAAATGGGCCACTTTTTTCTTTAAAATATTCACCAAAAATACAAATTTCACCGGAATCCGATGGGGACTGCTGTGTCTCATTCAGCGAGTAGAGGACCACATTCGTGACGAATTTCGAGTCAATCGGTCAAAAGACGACCGTAACCCTAACCCTAGCTCCATAACCCTAACCCTAACCCTAACCCTAATGCCAGCCTTAAGGCAGTCTCATGAAACATTGTCTCTTTTCACTAAAATATTCACCAAAAATACAAATTTCACCGGAATCCGATGGGGACTGCTGTGTCTCGTTCAGCCAGTATAGGAGCACATTTGGGAGCGATTTCGAGTCAATCGGTCCAAAGACCTGGAAGCTATTGAAAAAATGGGCCACTTTTTTCTTTAAAATATTCACCAAAAATACAAATTTCACCGGAATCCGATCGGGACTGCTGTGTCTCGTTCAGCCAGTATAGGAGCACATTTGGGAGCGATTTCGAGTCAATCGGTCCAAAGACCTGGAAGCTATTGAAAAAATGGGCCACTTTTTTCTTTAAAATATTCACCAAAAATACAAATTTCACCGGAATCCGATGGGGACTGCTGTGTCTCATTCAGCGAGTAGAGGACCACATTCGTGACGAATTTCGAGTCAATCGGTCAAAAGACAACCGTAACCCTAACCCTAGCTCCATAACCCTAACCCTAACCCTAACCCTAATGCCAGCCTTAAGGCAGTCTCATGAAACATTGTCTCTTTTCACTAAAATATTCACCAAAAATACAAATTTCACCGGAATCCGATGGGGACTGCTGTGTCTCGTTCAGCCAGTATAGGAGCACATTTGGGAGCGATTTCGAGTCAATCGGTCCAAAGACCTGGAAGCTATTGAAAAAATGGGCCACTTTTTTCTTTAAAATATTCACCAAAAATACAAATTTCACCGGAATCCGATGGGGACTGCTGTGTCTCGTTCAGCCAGTATAGGAGCACATTTGGGAGCGATTTCGAGTCAATCGGTCCAAAGACCTGGAAGCTATTGAAAAAATGGGCCACTTTTTTCTTTAAAATATTCACCAAAAATACAAATTTCACCGGAATCCGATGGGGACTGCTGTGTCTCATTCAGCGAGTAGAGGACCACATTCGTGACGAATTTCGAGTCAATCGGTCAAAAGACGACCGTAACCCTAACCCTAGCTCCATAACCCTAACCCTAACCCTAACCCTAATGCCAGCCTTAAGGCAGTCTCATGAAACATTGTCTCTTTTCACTAAAATATTCACCAAAAATACAAATTTCACCGGAATCCGATGGGGACTGCTGTGTCTCGTTCAGCCAGTATAGGAGCACATTTGGGAGCGATTTCGAGTCAATCGGTCCAAAGACCTGGAAGCTATTGAAAAAATGGGCCACTTTTTTCTTTAAAATATTCACCAAAAATACAAATTTCACCAGAATCCGATGGGGACTGCTGTGTCTCGTTCAGCCAGTATAGGCGCACATTTGGCAGCGATTTCGAGTCAATCGGTCCAAAGACCTGGAAGCTATTGAAAAAATGGGCCACTTTTTTCTTTAAAATATTCACCAAAAATACAAATTTCACCGGAATCCGATGGGGACTGCTGTGTCTCATTCAGCGAGTAGAGGACCACATTCGTGACGAATTTCGAGTCAATCGGTCAAAAGACGACCGTAACCCTAACCCTAGCTCCATAACCCTAACCCTAACTCTAATGCCAGCCTTAAGGCAGTCTCATGAAACATTGTCTCTTTTCACTAAAATATTCACCAAAAATACAAATTTCACCGGAATCCGATGGGGACTGCTGTGTCTCGTTCAGCCAGTATAGGAGCACATTTGGGAGCGATTTCGAGTCAATCGGTCCAAAGACCTGGAAGCTATTGAAAAAATGGGCCACTTTTTTCTTTAAAATATTCACCAAAAATACAAATTTCACCGGAATCCGATGGGGACTGCTGTGTCTCGTTCAGCCAGTATAGGAGCACATTTGGCAGCGATTTCGAGTCAATCGGTCCAAAGACCTGGAAGCTATTGAAAAAATGGGCCACTTTTTTCTTTAAAATATTCACCAAAAATACAAATTTCACCGGAATCCGATGGGGACTGCTGTGTCTCATTCAGCGAGTAGAGGACCACATTCGTGACGAATTTCGAGTCAATCGGTCAAAAGACGACCGTAACCCTAACCCTAGCTCCATAACCCTAACCCTAACTCTAATGCCAGCCTTAAGGCAGTCTCATGAAACATTGTCTCTTTTCACTAAGATATTCACCAAAAATACAAATTTCACCGGAATCCGATGGGGACTGCTGTGTCTCGTTCAGCCAGTATAGGAGCACATTTGGGAGCGATTTCGAGTCAATCGGTCCAAAGACCTGGAAGCTATTGAAAAAATGGGCCACTTTTTTCTTTAAAATATTCACCAAAAATACAAATTTCACCGGAATCCGATGGGGACTGCTGTGTCTCGTTCAGCCAGTATAGGAGCACATTTGGCAGCGATTTCGAGTCAATCGGTCCAAAGACCTGGAAGCTATTGAAAAAATGGGCCACTTTTTTCTTTAAAATATTCACCAAAAATACAAATTTCACCGGAATCCGATGGGGACTGCTGTGTCTCATTCAGCGAGTAGAGGACCACATTCGTGACGAATTTCGAGTCAATCGGTCAAAAGACGACCGTAACCCTAACCCTAGCTCCATAACCCTAACCCTAACCCTAACCCTAATGCCAGCCTTAAGGCAGTCTCATGAAACATTGTCTCTTTTCACTAAAATATTCACCAAAAATACAAATTTCACCGGAATCCAATGGGGACTGCTGTGTCTCGTTCAGCCAGTATAGGAGCACATTTGGGAGCGATTTCGAGTCAATCGGTCCAAAGACCTGGAAGCTATTGAAAAAATGGGCCACTTTTTTCTTTAAAATATTCACTAAAAATACAAATTTCACCGGAATCCGATGGGGACTGCTGTGTCTCGTTCAGCCAGTATAGGAGCACATTTGGCAGCGATTTCGAGTCAATCGGTCCAAAGACCTGGAAGCTATTGAAAAAATGGGCCACTTTTTTCTTTAAAATATTCACCAAAAATACAAATTTCACCGGAATCCGATGGGGACTGCTGTGTCTCATTCAGCGAGTAGAGGACCACATTCGTGACGAATTTCGAGTCAATCGGTCAAAAGACGACCGTAACCCTAACCCTAGCTCCATAACCCTAACCCTAACCCTAACCCTAATTAGGGGATGGTACCGGTAAAGTACCTATAAAATGGATTTTTACGGGGGTCTCCCTTCGGAGTCATTTTTCACCCCTTTCCCGTGGTGCTACATTTTTTTCCATTACATATTTGGAATCCTGGGATTTTTCTGAACATTTCTTTCTTCGGCGGCGTCTTTCTACGACGCTCCTGTAAAAAGTTGAAATGCTTGCAGTACTGGAGGACTTTTAAAGGGGGCGCTGTAGTTTTGATTGACACCCAACATCTCCATTAAAACGGAACCCCACATCTCATTATCAGCACCTCAATCACTAACCCATTATTTTTGTTCTGACCAATTACAGGCGAGCCCAACTTTTCTGTATAGGACCATTATATCTGTATATGACCCTAAATTTCCTAACATGACTGTTGGGTTGGGTTACACCCTACATGTCAGTATATAAAGGCTAAAACACCCAACATCCACACTTAAGATTCTTTAATGTAGAAAACACTGATTTTAGATACCACCCATTCACACAAATATGGGTATATCAACCTGCTGTCACTTTTGTTGTAAAGCTTAGCTCTAACTGAAAACCAGGAGTCATGATTTGCCTGTCTACCTCAACAGGAAGACATTGATTTCAGCTCCAAATGCTGTCAAACTTGAAAAAAAGACTCACAGAGACTCAACCATTCAGAATACTGAGGCACAACCTCAGGAATAGTCTGACTGTGAAAGGCGGATGTCCTGTTATTTAATCAATCAATTTGGGTGGCAAGACTCAACTTTTAGTTTGCATCCAACCCAAGACCCAACTGCAGCCAAGTTGGGTCTTACCATATTGGGCCTTTGGTAAGTTCATATTGGCTGTTGGCAATGTTGTCCTGGGCACGGTTACATCTGCCTTCTGTTCACTCAAGAGCCAACTTTAGTCAACATCCAACTTCAGTCAAATTCTGCCGTGCCTTGTGTGCACTTAAATTGGGTCTTGGATGTCTTGGCAATTGATCAATCAAGTTGGGTGGCAAGACCCAACTTTGGTATGCATCCATCCCAAAACCCAACTACAGCCAAGTTGGTTATTACCATATTGGGCCTTTGGTAACTTCATATCGGCTGACGGCCATGTTGTTGTGTGCCTGGTTTCATCTGCCTTCTGTTCACTCAAGAGCCACCTTTATTCAACATCCAACTTCAGTCAAATTCTGCCGTGCCTTGTGTGCACTTAAATTGGGTCTTGGATGTCTTGGCAATTGATCAATCAAGTTGGGTGGCAAGACTCAACTTTGGTATGCATCCATCCCAAAACCCAACTACAGCCAAGTTGGTTATTACCATATTGGGCCTTTGGTAACTTCATATTGGCTGACGGCCATGTTGTTGTGTGCCTCGTTTCATCTGCCTTCTGTTAACTCAAGAGCCACCTTTATTCAACATCCAACTTCAGTCAAGGTCGGCAGTGCCTTGTGTGCACTTAAATAAGGTCTTGGATGTCTTGGGCCTTACTCAGTCCTCCCGTGTGTTCAGTCAAGTAGGATGCTGCAGATCACTGGCCTCACCATGTTGCTTTGCCACCACCATCATGTAGCATTCCACCAGCTCTTTCCCTTGTGGGTAATCAAGATGTGTCTTATCAATTATTGCCTTGTGTAAACACAAACTGTTGCAGGTTTGACAATTTAGGTACTTAGGGGCCTGTAGGTAGATGTTGGGTCACACCCAACATCTCAGCATAACGTCCAACATCTCAGTATAGTCATTGCGTGTGATCCAACATCTCCATATGGACCCTATTCACGAGTGCAAGGGGCTTGTAGGTAGATGTTGGGTCACACCCAACATCTCAGTATGACGCCCAACATCTCAGTATAGTCATTTTGTGTGACCCAACATCTCCATATGAAGCCCAACATCCCCGTAGGGTGATGGTATGTGACCCAACATCTCCGTATGGACACTATTCACGAGTACAAGGGGCTTGTATGTAGATGTTGGGTCACACCCAACATCTCAGTATATTAAGGCTAAAACACCGATCTCAGTATGACGCCCAACATCTCAGTATAGTCATTTTGTGTGACCCAACATCTCCATATGAAGCCCAACATCCCCGTAGGGTGATGGTATGTGACCCAACATCTCCGTATGGACACTATTCACGAGTACAAGGGGCTTGTATGTAGATGTTGGGTCACACCCAACATCTCAGTATATTAAGGCTAAAACACCCATCTCATTATGACGCCCAACATCTCAGTATAGTCATTTTGTGTGACCCAACATCTCCATATGAAGCCCAACATCCCCGTAGGGTGATGGTATGTGACCCAACATCTCCGTATGGACACTATTCACGAGTACAAGGGGCTTGTATGTAGATGTTGGGTCACACCCAACATCTCAGTATGATGCCCAACATCTCAGTATAGTCATTGCGTGTGACCCAACATCTCCATATGGACCCTATTCACGAGTGCAAGGGGCCTATGAAGCCCAACATCCCCGTAGGGTGATGGCATGTGACCCAAACATCTCCGTATGGACCCTATTCACGAGTGCAAGGGGCTTGTATGTAGATGTTGGTCACACCCAACATCTCAATATATTAAGGCTAAAACACCCAACATCTACACTTAAGATACTTTAATGTAGAAAACACTGATTTGAGCTCCGGCCAATTCAAACAAATATGGGTAGATTGACTTGCTGTCACTTTTGCTGTAAAGCTGAGGTATACCTGAACACTGGGATCCATGATTTGCCTGTCTACCACAACAGGAAGTCACCTAAATTTGACCCCAAATTTCAGAAGGTCATTTGGACCAACTTCTCAGTATATAAAGGCTACAGCACCCAGCATCTATCCTTAAGATCCTATAATGTAAAAAACATTGATTTCAGCTCCAAATGGCCTAAACTTGAACAGAAGACTCACAGGGACCCAACTATTCAAAATACTGAAGCACAACCTCAAGAAGACTCTGATTGTCCTCAACCATGTCACATTTGTGTGTCCTCCTCCTCCTTTGTAACTCAGTCCTTTATATTAAAAAGACACAAATTCAAAATATCTCAATTTTATGTGAACATTGAATACAGAAGTTTCAACAAAAACATTGTTTTCTTCCTGAAATACAGTAGACCTCAAGAAAACTCTGCTCTTACTAAACAATGTGACAGTTGGATGTCCTCCTCCTTGTAACTCAGTCTTTTATAGTAAACATAGACAAATTCAAAATGTCTGATTTTTTTTTTGAACATTGAATACAGAAGTTTCAACAAAAACATTGTTTTCTTCCTGAAATACAGCAGACCTCAAGAAAACTCTGTTCTTTCTAAACAATGGGACAGTTGGATGTCCTCCTCCTCCTTGTAACTCAGTCTTTTATAGTAAACATAGACAAATTCAAAATGTCTGAATATTATGTGAACATTGAATAAAGAAATTTAAACAAAAACAGTGTTTTCTTCCTGAAATTCAGCAGACCTCACGAACATTCTGCTCTTCATAAACAATGTGACAGTTGGATGTCCTCATCCTCCTTTGTAACTCAGTCTTCTAACCCTTCTTTTTTGGCTGTAACACAAAGGTGAAACTTGTATCAAGGATGAAGACATCAATCTCCTCAACATCCTTCTTCATGGACTCATCATTCACTTATCATTTATCATATCATGGAATTTGCACTGTGAATTTTGTATTTAAGGTCCTTACACAGAGAAAATGGGTAGCTTTCAGAATAATAACGCTACTTTTCCCGGGTAATCCATGTCCTTATATGACAAAACATGAACCAGGACTTCTGCATGATTTTAACTTATATGGTGTAAGTGTGTGTGATTTACTGTGTAACCAATTCATGTACACAACATTAAAATCAATTTACTACCACTCACCTCTCCTTCACCACCGGGCCTCAACGCCATGTTCCATGGATCCAGTTGACTTTTCTCATGGGGAAGCTCCTTGTTCAGACACATTATATGATTTTTTTAATTCAAGGGATACATAGACAGACATTGGGTTTAAGCATAACTGTAATTCATGTACACTGCACTAAAGCCTGCTTACAAACACTCACCATTGCTTCACCACAGGCTGTCGCATCATGTCCAATGGCTCCAATCACTTCTGACTTTTCTTTCTGTGAGTGACACAGCTCTTAAAGATAAATCATGAGGTTTTTTAAATCAAGGGACACACAAAATTCACAGTGCAAATTCCATGATATGTCTTTTCAAGCACAAGTCCATGAAACTTGTGCTTGAAAAGACATATCATGGAATTTGCACTGTGAATTTTGTATTTAAGGTCCTTACACAGAGAAAATGGGTAGCTTTCAGAATAATAACGCTACTTTTCCCGGGTAATCCATGTCCTTATATGACAAAACATGAACCAGGACTTCTGCATGATTTTAACTTATATGGTGTAAGTGTGTGTGATTTACTGTGTAACCAATTCATGTACACAACATTAAAATCAATTTACTACCACTCACCTCTCCTTCACCACCGGCCCTCAACACCATGTTCAATGGCTCCAGTTGACTTCTTTTCTGATGGGGAAAACTGCTCGTTCAGACACATTATATGATTTTTTTAATTCAAGGGATACATAGACAGACATTGGGTTTAAGCATAAATGTAATTCACGTACACTGCACTAAAGCCTGCTTACAAACACTCACCATTGATTCACAACAGGCTGTCGCATCATGTTCAATAGATCCAATCTCTTCTGACTTTTCTTTCTGTGAGTGACACAGCTCCTAAAGATAAATCATGAGGTTTTTTTAAATCAAGGGACACACAGACAGAAATTGGGTTTTTTACTCTTATGGCTCAGGTTTTCACCGTCAGTGCATTTAAAGGGTTCAGGCTACCACACAACGATTTGTTTAACTAAATCACTGGTTCTCTTCCCCGACAACAACGGCAATGAAGATTTTCTACTTCTACATACTCTGCCACTTGATTAGTTAAATCAGCTTTCTTTAGCCAGTCAAGATCAAGCAGACTAGTGCTGGCTAAGAGAACGTACCTGACATAGTCACTGATTGTCGAAAAAGTGTTTGTTTGTTTGATTGTGCAGGAAAACAAAACATAAGCGGTGCTGTGGGCAGTGAAGACCTGGATTCAGAACCACTACACTACATTCCCCGCACTGAGGGTACTCTCACCTCGTCTTTCTCATGGCGTTCCCCATCAGGGTTGCGGACATCATTCCCTGACACATCCTTCTTCGGGGACTTGTGCTTGGAAAGACATATCATGGAATTTGCACTGTGAATTTTGTATTAAATGTGCTTATACATAGAAAATGTTTTTAGTTTTCTCCAGCTCAAATATCAGAATGGGTCAAGCTACACCACGGGCCATCACTCCATGACAGAAATGGGGTTTTTACTCTTTCTAAAAAAATGTAAAAAATTACTGTAAAATGTTCTACTTATACATAGTCTGCCACTTGATTAGTTACATCGGCTAAGCGTTTACAGTTGTTTACAGTTGTGTTTCCTTAACAGCGTCAGATAAACCATGAGACAGAGACTTGCACTCGATGTATTTTGCATACATATTTGAATATACTCACAGGCTTCTTCTCCTCCATGACGTCGTTCTCTTCGTCCCCAGGCTTGAGCCCTATGTCTATAACCTCATAAACGTCCCAATGTTTCTGTTGACACAATACAGAACATGATTAGATCAATTTAACTTATTAAACATACCATGTGTGTTGCAACGAGATGACTTAAATTGTGAACTGGTGCAATTCATGAAAAAAAAATGATTTAATCGTGAGTTACTGAACTTGTGCCACAAATGGCTAACATACTGTATACTTACATGTGAAAATGTCTTTTTCTAACTTTTTCTCACCTGTGTACTACCCCGAGAGCTTTCTAAAGGCCAGGAAACTACGATGTCATGCTTTGTGGGAAGCAAGTTATGAGGAGGGAGTTCATCCTGCAATATTTCATTGTTGAATTCCTCTTCATTCTTTTTTCTGCAGTAGCAACGGACTGCGATGATAGTGATGATGACTACAATCACAGCGACACAGACTCCTGCCGTTACATGTTCATAGTTCATGGTTGGTGGTGCTGTGAAACTGAGGATAACCTCACAATCCTCCACACCCACAAGGGTTTCAACTCTACAGAGATAGCTTCCGGAGTCATGCTGTGTGATTTTATCCAAATACAAGTCACCTCCTATCCTGTCAACAAAGGCACTATAAGGCAACATCCTGTTTCCACTTGTCTTTGACCATCTGTAGGTGGGAGGGGGAGTACCTTGTGAGGATCTGCACCTCAGCCTCAGATCTTGATGAGCCACAGCTTGACCGTCCATGTAACACACTGGCTTACTTGGCCTCTCCATTACTGTCAGGACAAATGTTTTTAACCCGAGTTCAGGTAGACATCTAACTTTGCATTGGTAACTGCCTGTATCTTTAAGCTTCAGGTCAATGATGCTTATTGAAGCATCGCCATTTTGGGGCTCAGGCGATGTGAAGTGGAGCCTACCCTTTAAAGGATCATATAAATGATCATATATCGTGCCTCCAGTATAATGGATAATAAGCTTGTCATCTTCCATTCTATTTGAAGGCACAATGTTCCACTCTATCTCTGTAGGTTGGCAGTTCTCAGAAGTTACAGCAAACTCGCAATTAAGGGTCACAGTTGAATCTATAGCCACATAATAGTACTTAATGTGTGAGATTATTTCGAGGGCAGGTGCTGGTCCTGTTGTGAAAAGGAATAATATTCCCATAATGACGAAAGGCCATAGCCCAAGCTTTTGTGGGGACATTTCTTGAGCTCAAGCGGGTTAGCAGGGGACCGCAGTGTGGCTGCAACATCAAGCTGACGTACTTGGATTTTTGGGGATGGGCTGCAGCTTCTGGCTCACTTTCTGGGTTGCACTGTAAAATAAAAGTGTTGGGTGAGGGTATAGTGCATAACAAAATGTAAAAAAAAAAATTGCTCTGTTTAACCAGGTTGAATTAAGTGTGGGTTAATCAGCTTGAGGAAAAAAGCAGATACTCTAAGAAATGTTTATTACCTTGCAGTACCATGTACATAAACAACGTTCACCTCTTTGTCAAATTACACATTTACATATCTTATTTTATATTTTTTTTTCCTTGTGTTAAATATAAATAGACCACTATAGAGTAAGTTGGGTGCATGCTTCCCACAGCATTATTATACCAAAGTTGGGTTATACAAAACAACACAATAAATTGCATTTGAGTTTTTACAGTAGAGGATATTTTACAGTGAAAGTGGGTGTCCGCCTATCATTATACAGGAAAAATGGACGGCTTTAACTGTTTTATTTATTCATTTATTCTGTCTCATGTTAAATATAAATAGACCACTATACAGTAAGTTGGGTCCATGCTTCCCACAGCATTATTATACCAAAGTTGGGTATACAAAACAGCACAATAAATTCCATTTGAGTTTTTACAGTAGAGGATACTTTACAGTAAAAGTGGGTGTCCGCTTATCATTATACAGAAAAAATGGACAGTTTCAACTGTACAACTTTCAACTCCATCTCCTCCAAGTCTAGCTCTGAAATTTCACACAAAATAACCCTTCAGTAAAAAAGAAACAGAAAGTAGTTGGGTACAATTAGCAACTTAATTTTTACCTGGAGATGAGCTGCTAGTCCTTTTAAATTTCATGAAGGGCGTGAAGGAAGCAGGTAAATCCGCGAAAAAGGACCTTTAAACGGAGGCATGTGACTCACATGCGGGAAAGGAGCTGCACAGTGATTAACAGCAGCCAATCAGAGCAGACTTCTTAACGACCACATGTCACAGAGAGGAGGGGGGTGGGGGAAGGTAAAGCAGAGTTCACTGCGATGATGGATGAAGGATATGAAGGCACTCAGGTAAGAACCCTAACTTTTTATAACTAACTACATGAATTAACATCTGTACAGACCAGGAAGCGCTAAAGTGCGCGCACGTTGATAAGGTGTTGTTAGCAAAGTTGAAATTAACACCTATTAACAGTTAATCAATGCGTTTTAATATCCATGCACACAGTCTCACATGTTAATAGTTTTGTTTTGATCAACTTATGGTTTCCAATGCTTTTATTTATTATTTATTTTTATGCAATTATGCTTTACACATTGGAACCTTTGAGTAATAATCACAGGTATAAGAATAACAATAATGAGATTTGCAGATTTTACTTCCAGTTGTGCAAATAATGATTTTTTAAGTAACTTTATTCAAATGTTTGTTTGTTTTTGTCACAGAAAGACCCAAAATATTTATTTTCCTTATTTTGATTAAATATTTCTAAAATGTCTCTAGTCTTGTGCTTTTGTGTCTAATACTGGCCTCCCAAAAATTGTTTTTTTTTACATGTACAGGTGGTGTTTGTGGCTAGTGAGGAGCCACCGAGAGCAGAAGCACAGCAGCAGGCTGCTGCTGTCTCTAAGTCTCAAAGGCGGCACAATGTCACAAATGGACACAAGTGTCCCATTTGTGGCCAAATATATGCTGATGTAGTCCAGCACCTAAGAGTCACTGAGGAGGTCATAAATAAAACCGAGTTGACTCTTCTAAGCAGATTAGCTCATCGACAGTAAGTGTCTCATTTCACTCTTAAGGAGGCTTAATCTATGTTTATATTTACTGACCCTATACGTTTTTCTAATTACTGTATTTTATTAAATTGCTACACTTCTTATACACCAACTTTCTATTTCTTCAAGCTAATCAACATTTGTTGACTGTTCTTACTTCTACAGCTTTACCGTAAATCTGGATTGTCCAGTCCGCTTCTGCAAGTCTAAGTTTATTAATCGACTGGACAAGCACCTGCAAAAGGTCCACCAGCTTGAGGTATGTATTTGAAGTTGTGTGGTCCCTGGGTGGTTTTTGTGTGTTGGTGAGGCAACCCTGTATCTAAAGCACATAGCAGTTTCATACCTACAGCTCAGGAATAAGATTGGGTCGTGCAAAATATTACATTAAAAGGGATTTCCATGTAGAACCTGGATTTTTAGGTATGTGTTGGTCTGATGACTTGGATGTCTTAGACTACAATAGACTATTGTAGTGCTTGGTAAAGTAATGTCAGTGATTCCAGAGCTAAAACACATCATCATTGCACGTTTATATGCACAGCTCTGGGTCACCCCATACATAAAAGCTGGGGTTTTAGTGTATGGGTTGGTCTGGTGATTTGGGTAACTACAAATTTCCATAGAAGAATACTGTGGTGCGTTGTGGCTGTTGTGCGGTCAGTGTGTGGTCATTGTGCTGTCTGTATTGGTGCGGGTGTGGTCCCTATATGGTCCTTGGCTGAAGAAGATGAACATCACCACAAGTTAATGCAATTTCTTGGTCTATGATGCATGTGGGGTCCTAATTTATTCCTTGTGTAGTCATTGTGTGGTCAGAAGTGCTGTATCTATTCAGTGCTACTAATCCTTTAGACAGCACTTTGAAGGCAAACTTAACCCTCTAGGCGCCAGAGTTTATTTAGGAAAATATTCCGTTTGGATTGTAAGATTTCAAAAGGCTGTAGCTTGGAAGTGGTGAGAGATAAATTCATAGTGTAAATGAGAAAAATATTCATAATGACCTAAAGTTTGTGATGGGAGTAAATTTAATCATCTAATTTGCATATTGTGACGTCACCAGGTGACTGAAAGTAACTTTCAGTAAAACTGATTTTTGAACATATTTACACAGAAAAAAAATATTTATATTGTCTCATCCTCAAAATAAAGGAACAGGAGTTTGATTGGAGTAAATTTACTAATCTAATTTGTATGTCACCAGGTAAAATTCAGTAAAACGGAATTCTGAACATATTTACACAGTAGATTTTTTTTTTTTCATCCTCTCATCCTCAGAGTAAATGAACAGGAATCTGATAGGAGTAAATGTCCTAATCTAGCTTGTAAAAAGAAAAGAAAACTCTCGCCGTGATCAGCGTGTGTTGCTTGTGTGACAGTGTGCGCAGCTGCAGCATCGTCAGTCACTCGTCTCTGACGAGCGATCGTCATCAGAGGGCAAATCGTCCGCTTCTGAATCGTGATCAGCAAAGATCTGTGCAAGCACCTCATCCACACTGTAAAGTCTTTTGGGCATTTTGTTTTTTATTACAAAAATCGCTATCTGTCTCTCGATCTGTCCAGCACACTTCTGCCACCGCTCCGCGGCTCTCTCCTCTCCCACTCTGCCCGCTTAGCTGCTGCCGCTCCGACAGCCGGTGTCGGGTTTCAAACTTTTTTTTCTCAGGTATTTTGCATAGAAACACACCCCCAAATGATGTCAGGATTGAAGCTGAATCTATTGGCTATCTAGTGGTAGCAAGCAGTAACAGCACAAGGCAGTAGATTTAAAGATATGGGCTGTTTTAATGAGCAATGTTGCCTGTCGCAATAATGCGACTTTGGCGCCTAGAGGGTTAAAAATGTGCATAATGCTGAAAGTAAATAAAATATTGATAATACTGGAACATATTTAGACAGACTAAATTGTTTCACTTAAAGAAGCAATCTTCTACATTTTCAGAAACCTATGATTACACTTTACATCCAAAAGGCCAAGGATAGATACATTGCTAGGGAACTGGCACTCCTAAGGGCTTCAAAACCCACACCACCAATGGTCTCACATCTTGATGAAGTGGATGATGCAGCCATTGAAGAGGGCATCCGGAGGGTGATTGAGACAGGGTCACAAGTTGCTTCCCCTGCAGCCTCCGCTGCCACTGTGTCACCTCTTGCTACTTCTGTGCGTGGTTCTCCCACTGCCAGCGAGGCTCCCTGTGACCACGCCAGCCCAAACATGCGGGCTCCTTCTCCCACTGCCAGCGAGGATCCCTGTGACCACGCCAGCCCAAACATGCGGGCTCCTTCTCCCACTGCCAGCGAGGATCCCTGTGACCACGCCAGCCCAAACATGCGGGCTCCTTCTCCCACTGCCAGCGAGGCTCCCTGTGACCACGCTAGCCCAGACATGCAGACTACTTCTCCCTCTGTCAGCGAGGCTCCCTGTGACAATGCCACCCCAAACATGCAGACTCCTTCTTCCTCTGCCAGCCAGGCTCCCTGTGACCACACCAGCCCAGACATGTGGGCTCCTTCTCCCTCTGTCAGCGAGGCTCCCTGTGACAACGCCACCCCAAACATGCAGACTCCTTCTCCCTCTGCCAGCCAGGCTCCTGTTGACAACGCCACCCCAAACATGCAGACTACTTCTCCCTCTGCCAGCCAGGCTCCTGTTGACAACGCCACCCCAAACATGCAGCCTCCTTGTCCATCCACCAGCATGGCTCCCTGTGACACAACAGTGGTATCCCCTGATGTGCAAACCCCAGCCAAAGGACCTTACCGCTCGGCTATGCTAAGAAGAGGACGTCCTGTCCCGAGGACACCTGCACCTGGGTGCACAAACTGCCAGGTTCTGATGGCTGAACTGAAGGTGGTGAAGCAGCTGCTGGAGTTAGAAATTCAGAGGAATGACGAGCTCAAGCAACTACATTCCTCAACAAAGCGTACAAATGTGAGTATTTTGCTGTTCCTCTGATGGAGTACGTCAGTGTGAAAAATTCTGTCAGTTACTTTTGATAAACAAATCTGCTTCATTGACCTTTTTGTTTCAGGCGGTCAAATATAGCCGGCGTAAACCTTTTTCACCCAGCAAAGCCCCTCGTTATGGTAAATATAACACTCCTATTAAAGTTACTAGTATTAAATAGATTAAATCTTGTTTTATGCATGCCTGTCCATCCTGGGAGAGGGATCCCTACTCTGTTGCTTTCCATGAGGAGTCTTCTGCTTTTCGGTTTTTCCTTATTCATGTGAGAGGGGATGTTTTATCAATGTGCAGATTGTAAAGTCCTCTGAGGCAACGGATTTAAGAATATAGGCAATGCAAATATATTTGATTTTGATTTATGTTCTTGTCTTTTCAGTACAACTGGTTGAAGAGTTTAAGGAACATATAGAAGGCGTGAACCCTTCCAGGAAATTGCGTGAAAATGCGAAGCAGCGAGCAACTCATGCTATCCATTTTCTGGAGTACATGGCAGACTCAGCAATTCCAAACATCGACCTTCTGTTCCTAGAAAAACATGGTAGAGTCCGTGGGTAAGTACTACATTTTAAGGATTATCATTGTAAAGTATATTGAAATATATCAGAGTAGTAGACATGACCCAATTTGTGTTTTTGATCTACAAGTTTTGTAGCGCACCTCCAAGAAAAAGGGTTCAAACCAACAACCCAGAGAAGTTATCTGATGGACGCTGTGGCATTCATGAAATATGTTTCAAACATGTCACCACCGTCTGTCAGACTTGGACAGAAAGCCATCAATGCCCTCTTGGTTGAAATAAGGGCACGCTTAAGAGATATTGGCCGGGACATAGTTGGGCACCAGCTCAGCGTGCGCCGATCTAAGTCTGGTAAGTTTTAGATGCGGACTTCCACCTCCATTTATTAATGTGACATCAGTAAAGGTTGGAAAAATGCATAATAGATTGTTTTTAAAACTGTTTTCAGATCGACTTGTCAAAGCAAAAAATCACAACCGGTTCATAGAAGAGGCTCCTAAGTGGATTGCTGCTGCACTGGGTATGGATCAGTGCTCACTGCAATTATTTGATCTGTAAATAGAATGTATATTTTACTTAGGAGGGATTATACAGACTCGAGCTCTTGGTTAAGATACAGTCCTGCAGATTTTTACATTACAGGGACTTACAAGTAGAAAATGGGTTTTCAGGTATGTGTTGGTCCGATGACTTGGATGTCTTCCATTTTCAATAGACGAATACTGTGGTGCTTGGTAAAGTAATGTTGGTGAATCCAAAGCTCAAACACGGCACCATTGCAGGTTTATATGCACAGCTCTTGGTTAAGATGGAGCCCTGCAGATTTTTACATTACAGGGACTTACATGTAGAAACTGGGTTTTTATGTATAGGTTGGCCTGGTGATTTGGGTAACTTCCAATTTCCATAGCAGAATACTGTGGTGCTTTGTGGTCATTGTGTGATCTGTATTGGTGCGGGTGTGGTCCCTGTGTGGTCCTTAGCTAAAAAACATTACCATTGCAAGTTAATGCAATTTCTTGGTCTATGATGTGTGTGGTTCTTAATTTATTCCTTGTGTAGTCATTGTCAGTCTATTCAGTGCTACTCATCCTAATGCATTCAGTGTTCTTCCTCTGCTTTTACAGGTGACATCGAGAAGCGACCAGATGACAGAGCAAAAATAAAACTGTTCTTTGGACTGCTGGGTGGATATATCATCGCGATAACTGGCCACCGAAAGGGTGTGGTCATCAACATGACTACCGAAGAGGTCAAGACGGCAGAAAAAACCAAGCAAGGTGCCCGCATCATCCGTGTAAGTACAAACATGGTAATAAAAATCAAAGTGACGCAAGAAACATATACATGGTTTAATTAGTTGCTCAGAGAGAAAAGTCATGTCTCTTGATTTGATAGGTTACACAGCACAAGACACGGAGGTACTTTGGCCAAGCAGCTGTACCCCTCTATCGGGACGAGTATGCCTGGCTGTCGCGTTACAACAATCTTCGACATCAAACTGACGGAGGCTCAGAGGCATCAACCTTTTTCCACACTGCCAGTGGAGGTGTCCTTGACAAGCTGCCTGAGTTTTTCAAGATGGCCTGGGAAGGAATGAATTTGGGGACTGCCCCCACATTCAACATGCTGCGCTCCTCCTGTGCCACTTATGTGAGAAAACTTTCAATGTGTTTTTTTTATTTTATTACAATGAATTATGTTGAAAAGTTGCATTTTAATTTTTTTCTTTTTTACATATTATTCCTCCAGGCGAAGCGACAACTGGGACACAAAACTTATGAGAGAGTGGCTACATTTATGTGTCACGATGCAAACACAGCAAAAAGATTTTACCAAGGTTATAAGCTTAATTAATGCTAAACCGATTTATGTTGTAGTATCCATAAACTTATATTTTTTAAATTATTTCTTTACACAGCGGAGGACCCAGCAGAAGTCACGGTCCAGAGCAGATATTTAACCGAGATGGCAATTTCAACATATGCAGCCAAAAAGAGGAAGAGGAGAGAGGAGCATAAGAATGCATACGGTTATGACAACATCTCTGCGGAGGAGGACAGAGAACCCACGCAGCACAAGAGTTACCAGCTGCGCAGGAAGAAGAGATCTGTGCCCTCAGATGCACAGGTGAGAGTTGTGATTAGTTACAGTGCTTTCACACATACTAGAATCTGTCAATCCAAAATTAGCAAAATATTTCTTTGTCTTTTTCCAGGAACAGATGGTGACATCATCAGAAGAGGATGGGACAGATGAGTGGAAACCGACACAGAGTGAATCGGACGATGATTCAGAGGAGGAGGAGGAGGTGAGACGAGTGAGGGTTCCAAGGGTGCGAAAGAAAATGCGAGTAGAAAGCCCCGTCCTGCAAAGACAGGTAAGAGTTGTCATCAGTTTCAATGCTTCCACACATACTAGAATCTGTCAATCCAAAATTAGCTAAATATTTCTTTGTCTTTGAGGAACAAGTGAGACAACGGGTTTCAAGGGTGGCAAAGAAAATGAGAGTTGAAAGACAGATGAGAGTTCTCTTCAGTTTCAATGACCTAGAATCTTTCAATCCTAAATGAGCCAAATATATCTTTATGTTTTCTCAAAAAAGATGATGAATTCATCTCAGGATGATGGGAGAGGTGACAAGAAACATTCAGAAGAGGAGGAGGTGAGTGAGACAAAGGCTTCCAAAGGTGGCCAAGAAAAGGAGGTCTGGTACCACGACCTGCAAAAACAGGTGGGAGTTGTCATCATTTTTAATGTTTCCACACAATTTTTCAATCCAAAATAAGCTAAATATATATCTTTATGTTTTCTAAAAACAGATGGTGAATTCATCTGTAGATGATTGGACGATGCTAGGGAAACTTATACTAAATGAAACAGAAGAGGATTCAGAAGAGGAGTGTATGGGAGAAAAGGGGCCAAAGCTGTGCAAGAAGGAGGGAGAAGCCTTATCAAAAAGAAATATGGAAGAGGTTAGTGAGGTGTGGTCAGTTTTTAGCCAGGTCACGAAGAGTAGCAGAAGCTTGCAGTGATTCTAATGATGGTGGGGGCTCATTTATAAGACCAGGAATGAGTCCTAAGCACAGGCAATGTTCTAAAATATCTTGTTAATAAATCACCACAGCCAATAATAACATCATAAACACTAATTGAGCTATTAAATTACTTGATTTTTAATACCTTGGTAAAATAAAATCTGCAAATTGGAGGTTGATGTCCATTATTGGCAGTTTGATTTGTTTTTAAACAATACATCTCAATACAAAGCTGGTTTGTATATCATAATTTTCTTGCATTTATGTTGTTAAATTAACAGGATAAGCAAGCAGTGATGAGCCTACCTCCAGTCCTGCAACTGAATCCAGGCATTGTTCCACTGAGTCCTGTCACCCTCAAGACACCCATAGTAAGTATAATTGACCACATATGTATACAAATGTAACACAAACTGTATTTAAACAATTTATTTAACAGTAAAGGGACTTGTGTTTAGAAACTGGGTCAAATAATTACAATAAAGGGACTTAAGTTTAGAAATTGGATCTTCGCCATTGTGTGTAAGTGATAAAAGGGTTTTTCTGTGCATGTCAAAATAAGCGAAGTTGATCAGCATACCTTTTGTTAATATTAAGTGTTGTTGTGTTGAAGCAAGTGATCTCTAGAATGCTTAAACAATTCTTTGACCTTTTCCCACAGAAGGACAGGGTTCCAGTGAAAGTCCAGCCTGGTGTAAGAGCACTCCAGTTAAAAAAAACTGAACATTACTGCTAGATGAGCTACATGAACTTCAATATATTTTTGAGCTCTCATTTGTATTTGTTTTTTACCTTTTTCAGATGCAGAATGCCTATATAAGCCCAGGCACAGCAAATATTTTGAGAAGTCATTCAGAAAAAATGGGATTTGACAAAACCAATATGGTGAAAAGGAACATTTTTCATCAGTCGGCTCTCTTTGAAGTCACCATGCCAATATCTGGTAATTGGAAGCAAACAGTTATGACAAAATACAGTAAAAAAGGCTTGCCAAGTAAAGTTGTATTTATTTATATGTTTTTGATATGGTTTTAGGTAACAAAAATACACACCAGGTTGGATCCCCATCTGCACAGATGATCACCTCAGGTAAATATTATACTATGTTATAAACATTAATACTGAGCAATTTGTCACTTGTAACCAATCATTATTTTATCAAAATGAAGGACCAATGGGAGAAGCAGCGTGCCAGGAGGGTCTGTCAGACATGATGAAATGTGAAGAAGTTAAAGTGGGAGAAAAAAATTTGCAAAAGGGGCCCTCAGAAGAAAAGAGGAGAGAATATGAAGAAGGAGAAACCAGAGAAGCAAAGACACAGGAGGAGCCTTCGGAGAAGACGAAGACTGAAGTTGAAGAAGGAGAAACCAGAGAAGCAAAGACACAGGAGGAGCCTTCAGAGAAGACGAGGAGTGAAGGTGAAGAAGGAGAAACTACAAAAGCAAAGACACAGGAGGAGTCTTCGGAGAAGACGAGGAGTGAAGTTAAAGAAGGAGAAACCAGAGAAGCAAAGACTCAGGAGGAGCCTTCAGAGAAGACGAGGAGTGAAGATGAAGAAGGACAGACCAGAGAAGCAAAGACACAGGAGGAGCCTTCGGAGAAGACGAGGAGTGAAGGTGAAGAAGGAGAAACTACAAAAGCAAAGACACAGGAGGAGTCTTCAGAGAAGACGAGGAGTGAAGTTAAAGAAGGAAAAACCAGAGAAGCAAAGACTCAGGAGGAGCCTTCAGAGAAGATGAGGAGTGAAGATGAAGAAGGACAGACCAGAGAAGCAAAAACACAGGAGGAGATGAGGAGTGAAGATGAAGAGGGACAAACTAGAGAAGCAAAGACACAGGAGGAGACTTCGAAGAAGAAGAGCAGTGAAGAAGAAATGGAAGAAGCAAATATCCAGGTCGAGCCTTCAAAGAAAAAAAAAGGCAAAAAAGGGAAAGTGGAAAAAAGGAGAAGGAAGGAGGGGTCATTGGAGAATAAAAAGCGTGGACTAAAAAGACAAAGAAAATAAAAAAAAGTTTAATGAAATGTTCACTTGTTAGCCACCAAAACAAATTTGTATTTGAATTTCTTGTTGATGAGGGTTCGAAGTGATCCAGGTCATGGTCATTTTAAGTGCTATATCGTAGGCAAATAGACTTGTCTCAGTTTCTTGAAGACGTTTCACTCCTCATGCAAGAGGCTTCTTCAGTTGTAACTGGAGAGGAGTTGCAGGCATTTAAGTACACATCCACACAGTTAGAACAGAAGAAGCTTCTTGAATGAGAGGTGAAACGTCTTTAAGAAACTGAAACAAGTCCAGTTGCCTAGGATATAGCAACTAAGAATTGTATTTGTAAGTGTTTTCTGAAGCACCATATTTGTTTTGTTTAATAAAACAGTTGATACTGCAACACTTAGTGACTTTATTTCTTAATTCCTAAGGTTAGGTGCTGGAAAGCTACTGTATGATAAACTTTATCACATACTCCTGTCAATAATGGGCCAGAAATGTTAAATGTTTGTAGATATGAGGTCTAATCATGACAAGCTTTTCAGTATATATAGTCCAACACACATGAACTGCTTTTAGGTGTCTCCTATGTAATACGTTCAGAAGAGAATGACAATTTTTATGTACTCTTACTGATGATGCTGGAAAGCAGAAATGTTAATATTTTCATGCTCAAAAGCTTGAGCTACAGAGGTTTTTTACATATGGGGCCTAATCATGAAGCCAGAGAACAGGGCGGTGGTTTTTCCACATATTTACCCCAGGCTTGTGTGATGGATATATCATAATGATTTCCTAATAAAGTCTTGGTGTAGATGTTGACCGATGAGTTGCTTTACTCTCAGGAAATGACCTCAATTTGACCAGTAAAACCAGCTTCTCAGTATATAAAGGCTATAGCACCCAACATCTACCCTTAAGATTCTTTAATGTGAGAAAAAATGATTTCAGCTCCAAATGCTGTCAAACTTGAACAGAAGACTCACAAACACTCTTTCATGTTTAATACTAAAGCACAACATTCTAGGACCTTCCCTGGCCTAGGTCTTTTCAGGGGCCATGTAGGGGACCCAAACCACTGGGACTCAATTCAGTATCCCATTAAGATCATAGGATGCGATTTTGGAGCCATTACTCTGTTCACATTATAATATTTAGCTACAATTTGCTAAAGATCACCAAAGGTCACAAGGCTTGACTAAAAGGCAGGCTTTGTGAGTGTATGACTGAGGCCTGTTCAGCCAAATGTGGGTGTATCGACTAGCTGTCACTTTTGCTGTAAAGCTTAGGTCTTCCTGAAGACTAGGACACATGACTTGTCTTTCTGTCCCAACAGGAAGTGACCTAAGTGTGAGCCCAAAGTTCAGGAGGTCGTTTGGACCACCTTCTCAGTATATAAAGGCTATAGCACCCAACATCTACCCTTAAGATTCTTTAATGTAAGAAAAAATGATTTCAGCTCCAAATGCTGTCAAACTTGAACAGAAGACTCACACACACTCTTTCATGTTTAATACTGAAGCAGAAAGTTCTCGGACCTTTTCAGGGGCCACGTAGGGGCCCAAAACCACTGGGACTCAATTTAGTATTCCGCACAGATCATACAATGCAATTTTGGAGCCATTACTCTGTTCACATTGTAATAAATAGCTACAATTTGCTAAAGATCACCAAAGGTCACAAGGCTTGACTAAAAGGCAGACTTTGTGAGTGTATGACTGAGGCCTGTTCAGCCAAATCAGAATCAGAATCAGAATCAGAATACCTTTATTGTCCCACAAACGGGGAAATTTCTTTGCCACAGCAGCAACAGGACAGTCGCGTTTTAAAAACAATAACAATAGTGAAAAATAAACAAGATAATTTAAAGGTAAGAAAATAGAATAGAAAGAATATACTCCTATATACATATGAACATATTCAGTGTGCAATAAATTTACAAAAAGACAGTGTGGCAGTGTATTTACTAGTGATAATAAATAATAAATATGGGTATTTATAAAAATTGTATGCAGATGTATGCTACTGGGAGCAGTGCTGATTGTAAAGTCTGACAGCAGCAGGAAGGAAGGACCTTCGATACCTCTCCTTCACACACTTGGGGTGTATCAGTCTGTTGCTGAAGGAGCTGCCCAGTGCTGTGAGAGTGACCTGTAGGGGGTGGGACTCCTGCACCAGCAGTGATGACAGCTTGTCCATCATCCTGCTCTCTCCCACCACCTGCACTGAGTCAAGAGGGCATCCCAGGATGGAGCTGGCCTTCTTGATGAGTTTATCAGGTCTCCTCCTGTCTGCTGCCGAGATGCTGCTGCTCCAGCAGACTACACCATAGAAAATGGCTGATGCCACCACAGAGTCATAGAAAGAAGTCAGGAGTGCACCCTGCACGCCAAAGGACCTGAGCTTCCTCAGCAGATGCAGTCTGCTCTGACCTTTTTTATATGTTGCTGCAGTGTGATCAGTCTATTGTTCATGTGAACACCCAGGTACTTGCAAGATGTCACCATCTCAATGTCCGTTCCCTGGATGTTCACCTGTGTGCAGGGTTGTTTGTGCCTGTGGAAATCCACCACCAGCTCTTTGGTCTTCCCGGCGTTGAGCTGGAAGTGGTTCAGCTGGCACCAGTCTACAATGTCCTTAATGAGCTCTCTGTAGGCTCTGTCGTCCCCATCCCTGATGAGGCCAACGATAGCAGAGTCGTCAGAGAACTTTTGTAGATAGCAGTGAGGTGATTGGTGGTAGAAGTCTGCGGTGTACAGGGTGAACAGGAAAGGGGCCAGGACTGTTCCCTGTGGGGCCCCTGTACTGCAGATTATTGTGTCCGACACGTAGTCCCGAGTCCTCACATACTGTGGCCGGTCGGTGAGGTAGTCGAAGATCCAGGCTGTGAGGTGTTGGTTCACCCCTGCGAGCTCCAGCTTGTCCCCCAAAAGTGCAGGCTGAATGGTGTTAAAAGCACTGGAGAAATCAAAGAACATGATCTTCACAGTGCTTCCAGGCTTCTCCAGGTGAGACAGCGATCTGTCCAGGAGGAAGATGATGACGTCGTCCACTCCGATGCCAGATTGATAGGCAAACTGGAGTGGGTCCATAAAAGGACCCTCCAGAGGGCGGAGATGGACGAGGACCAGCCGCTCCAGGGTCTTCATCAGGTGTGAAGTGAGAGCAACTGGTCTGTAGCTTTTGAAGTCCTTGGGTGAGGGATCTTTGGTACTGGTACCACGCAGGAGGTTTTCCACAGCAGTGGCACTTTTCCCAGCTTCAGGCTCATGTTGAAGATCTACTCCACAATCCTGCACAGCTGGTCTGCACAGGACTTGAGGAGCCTGGAGCTGATCCCATCTGGACCCGTAGCCTTCTTCACCTTCATCTTCCTCAACTCATTTCTCACCTGGAGAGATGAGAGGGACAGAGTGGAGCAGGGGGGCTGAGTGTCGGATGGGGGAGAGGGTGAATGTCGGGGGGGCAGTGGAGGGAGTCTGCAACATGAAAGCAGTGGAGAGGGAGGTAGAGGTGAGAATGGGGCAGGAAACAGGGGGGATGGAAGAGGTGGTGGGGGGCAGCAGAGATGACTGGGCCGGGGGAGGGGTGGGTGTCTGGTCAAACCTGTTGAAGAATAGGTTCAGGTCGTTCACCCACGTCTGATCCCCCGCAGCCTGGGAGTCTGGTTTCCTCTGCCCTGAGATTGTTTTAAGGCTTTTCCAGACTCCACTGATGTTTCTCTGCTGCAGCTGGTCCTCCATCTTCCTCCTGTAGCTGTTCTTCCCCTCTCTGATCTGCTTCCTCAGCTCCTTCTGCACAGCCTTCAGCTCCTCCTTGTTGCCTGACCTAAAGGCCCTCTTTTTCTCCTTAAGTAGAGCCTTTATGTCAGGATTAATCCAGGGTTTGCTGTTAGAAAAACACCATACAGTCCTGGTGGGTACAGTGTTTTCAACACAGAAGTTTATATAGTCCGTTATGCAGCCTGTTAAACTGTCGATGTCCTCCCCATGAGAAACACACAGTTCTTCCCACACACTTGAGTCAAAGCAGTCCCTCAGAGCCTCTTCAGACTCCTCAGTCCATGTCTTAACTGTGCGGGTTTCCACTGGTTGCCTGTTAACAAGGGGCTTGTAAACAGGCAGGAGATGCACCAGGTTGTGACCAGATCTTCCCAGGGGAGGGAGGGGGGATGAGGTGTATGTCTCCTTGCTGTTGGCATAAAACAAGTCCAGTGTTTTATTGTCTCTGGTGTTGCAGGTGACATATTGTTTGAATGTGGGCGGGGTGGAGGACAGACAGGCACGATAAAAGTCTCCAGAGATGAGGAAGAGGGCCTGTGGGTGCCGTGTCTGCAATGAGCTTGTGACTGAGTGGAGAACATCACAAGCTGCATCAGCATTAGCAGAGGGGGGGGGGGGGGGGGGGGTATACACAGCGATAACAGCGATATAACAGTTCGATGTCCTCACTGCAGACCTGTTCTTTAACAGTGATGTGCCCATTGCCACTGCCCAACCACTGGGACTCAATTCAGTATCCCACACAGATCATACAATGCAATTTTGGAGCCATTACTCTGTTCACATTATAACAAATAGCTACAATTTGCTAAAGATCACTGAAGGTCACAAGGCTTGACTAAAAAGCAGACTTTGTGAGTGTATGACTGAGGCCTGTTCAGCCAACTGTGGGTGTGAGTGTATGACTGAGGCCTGTTCAGCCAAATGTGGGTGTATCGACTTCCTGTCACTTTTGCTGTAAAGCTTAGGTCTTCCTGAAGACTGGGACAAATGACTTGTCTTTCTGTCCCAACAGGAAGTGACCTAAATGTGAGACCAAAGTTCAGGAGGTCGTTTGGGCCATCTTGTCAGTATATAACGGCTATAGCACCCAACATCTACCCTTAAGATCCTTTAATGTAAGAAAAAATGATTTCAGCTCCAAATGCTGTCTAACTTGAACAGAAGACTCACAAATTCACCATTAAGATCATAGGATGCCACTTTGGAGCCATCACTCTGTTCACATTATAATAAAAAGCTACAATTTGCTAAAGATCACCGAAGGTCACAAGGCTTGACTAAAAGGCAGACTTTGTGAGTGTATGACTGAGGCCTGTTCAGCCAGATATGGGTGTATTGACTTGCTGTCACTTTTGCTGTAAAGCTTAGGCATATTGTTTGAATGTGGGCGGGGTGGAGGACAGACAGGCACGATAAAAGTCTCCAGAGATGAGGAAGAGGGCCTGTGGTGCCGTGTCTGCAATGAGCTTGTGACTGAGTGGAGAACATCACAAGCTGCATCAGCATTAGCAGAGGGGGGGGGGGGGTATACACAGCGAAGACAATCACCTGTGTGAACTCCCTCGGGAGGTAGTACAGCCTCATGCTGACCGCTAACAGTTCGATGTCCTCACTGCAGACCTGTTCTTTAACAGTGATGTGCACATTGCCACTGCCCAACCACTGGGACTCAATTCAGTATCCCACACAGATCATACAATGCAATTTTGGAGCCATTACTCTGTTCACATTATAACAAACAGCTACAATTTGCTAAAGATCACTGAAGGTCACAAGGCTTGACTAAAAAGCAGACTTTGTGAGTGTATGACTGAGGCCTGTTCAGCCAAATATGGGTGTGAGTGTATGACTGAGGCCTGTTCAGCCAAATGTGGGTGTATCGACTTCCTGTCACTTTTGCTGTAAAGCTTAGGTCTTCCTGAAGACTTGGACACATGACTTGTATGTCTAATCCAACAGGAAGTGACCTAAATTTGAACCCAAAGTTCAGGAGGTAGTTTGGACCACCAACGTAGGGGCCCCAAACCACTGGGACTCAATTCAGTATCCCGCACAGATCATACAATGCAATTTTGGAGCCATTACTCTGTTCACATTATAACAAATAGCTACAATTTGCTAAAGATCACTGACGGTCACAAGGCTTGACCAAAAAGCAGACTTTGTGAGTGTATGACTGAGGCCTGTTCAGCCAAATGTGGGTGTATCGACTTCCTGTCACTTTTGCTGTAAAGCTTAGGTCTTCCTGAAGACTAGGACACATGACTTGTCTTTCTGTCCCAACAGGAAGTGACCTAAATGTGAGCCCAAAGTTCAGGAGGTCGTTTGGACCACCTTCTCAGTATATAAAGGCTATAGCACCCAACATATACCCTTAAGATCCTTTAATGTAAGAAAAAATGATTTCAGCTCCAAACAATGTCTAACTTGAACAGAAGACTCACAAATTCACCATTAAGATCATAGGATGCCACTTTGGAGCCATTACTCTGTTCACATTATAATAAAAAGCTACCATTTCCTTAGGATCACGAAAGGTCAAAGGCTTGACTAAAAGGCAGACTTTGTGAGTGTATGACTGAGGCCTGTTCAGCCAAATGTGGGTGTATCGACTTCCTGTCACTTTTGCTGTAAAGCTTAGGTCTTCCTGAAGACTTGGACACATGACTTGTATGTCTAATCCAACAGGAAGTGACCTAAATTTGAGCCCAAAGTTCAGGAGGTAGTTTGGACCACCAACGTAGGGGCCCCAAACCACTGGGACTCAATTCAGTATCCCGCACAGATCATACAATGCAATTTTGGAGCCATTACTCTGTTCACATTATAACAAATAGCTACAATTTGCTAAAGATCACTGAAGTTCACAAGGCTTGACCAAAAAGCAGACTTTGTGAGTTTATGACTGAGGCCTGTTCAGCCAAATGTGGGTGTATCGACTTCCTGTCACTTTTGCTGTAAAGCTTACGTCTTCCTGAAGACTTGGACACATGACTTGTATGTCTAATCCAACAGGAAGTGACCTAAATTTGAGCCCAAAGTTCAGGAGGTAGTTTGGACCACCAACGTAGGGGCCCCAAACCACTGGGACTCAATTCAGTATCCTGCACAGATCATACAATGCAATTTTGGAGCCATTACTCTGTTCACATTATAACAAATAGCTACAATTTGCTAAAGATCACTGAAGGTCACAAGGCTTGACCAAAAAGCAGACTTTGTGAGTGTATGACTGAGGCCTGTTCAGCCAAATGTGGGTGTATCGACTTGCTGTCACTTTTGCTGTAAAGCTTAGGTCTAACTGAAGACTAGGACACATGACTTGTATATCTAGTCCAACAGGAAGTGACCTAAACTTGAGCCCAAAGTTCAGGAGGTAGTTTGGACCACCAACATAGGGGCGCCAAACCACTGGGACTCAATTCAGTATCCCGCACAGATCATACAATGCAATTTTGGAGCCATTACTCTGTTCACATTATAACAAATAGCTACAATTTGCTGAGGATCACTGAAGGTCACAAGGCTTGACTAAAAAGCAGACTTTGTGAGTGTATGACTGAGGCCTGTTCAGCCGAATGTGGGTGTTAGTGTATGACTGAGGCCTGTTCAGCCAAATGTGGGTGTATCGACTTCCTGTCACTTTTGCTGTAAAGCTTAGGTCTAACTGAAGACTAGGACACATGACTTGTCTTTCTGTCCCAACAGGAAGTGACCTAAATGTGAGCCCAAAGTTCAGGAGGTCGTTTGGACCACCTTCTCAGTATATAAAGGCTATAGCACCCAACATCTACCCTTAAGATTCTTTAATGTAAGAAAAAATGATTTCAGCTCCAAATGCTGTCTAACTTGAACAGAAGACTCACAAATTCACCATTAAGATCATAGGATGCCACTTTGGAGCCATTACTCTGTTCACATTATAATAAAAAGCTACCATTTCCTAAGGATCACAAAAGGTCAAAGGCTTGACTAAAAGGCAGACTTTGTGAGTGTATGACTAAGGCCTGTTCAGCCAAATGTGGGTGTATCGACTTCCTGTCACTTTTGCTGTAAAGCTTAGGTCTTCCTGAAGACTTGGACACATGACTTGTATGTCTAATCCAACAGGAAGTGACCTAAATTTGAGCCCAAAGTTCAGGAGGTAGTTTGGACCACCAACGTAGGGGCCCCAAACCACTGGGACTCAATTCAGTATCCCGCACAGATCATACAATGCAATTTTGGAGCCATTACTCTGTTCACATTATAACAAATAGCTACAATTTGCTAAAGATCACTGACGGTCACAAGGCTTGACCAAAAAGCAGACTTTGTGAGTGTATGACTGAGGCCTGTTCAGCCAAATGTGGGTGTATCGACTTCCTGTCACTTTTGCTGTAAAGCTTAGGTCTTCCTGAAGACTAGGACACATGACTTGTCTTTCTGTCCCAACAGGAAGTGACCTAAATGTGAGCCCAAAGTTCAGGAGGTCGTTTGGACCACCTTCTCAGTATATAAAGGCTATAGCACCCAACATATACCCTTAAGATCCTTTAATGTAAGAAAAAATGATTTCAGCTCCAAACGATGTCTAACTCGAACAGAAGACTCACAAATTCACCATTAAGATCATAGGATGCCACTTTGGAGCCATTACTCTGTTCACATTATAATAAAAAGCTACCATTTCCTTAGGATCACGAAAGGTCAAAGGCTTGACTAAAAGGCAGACTTTGTGAGTGTATGACTGAGGCCTGTTCAGCCAAATGTGGGTGTATCGACTTCCTGTCACTTTTGCTGTAAAGCTTAGGTCTTCCTGAAGACTTGGACACATGACTTGTATGTCTAATCCAACAGGAAGTGACCTAAATTTGAGCCCAAAGTTCAGGAGGTAGTTTGGACCACCAACGTAGGGGCCCCAAACCACTGGGACTCAATTCAGTATCCCGCACAGATCATACAATGCAATTTTGGAGCCATTACTCTGTTCACATTATAACAAATAGTTACAATTTGCTAAAGATCACTGAAGGTCACAAGGCTTGACCAAAAAGCAGACTTTGTGAGTGTATGACTGAGGCCTGTTCAGCCAAATGTGGGTGTATCGACTTCCTGTCACTTTTGCTGTAAAGCTTAGGTCTTCCTGAAGACTTGGACACATGACTTGTATGTCTAATCCAACAGGAAGTGACCTAAATTTGAGCCCAAAGTTCAGGAGGTAGTTTGGACCACCAACGTAGGGGCCCCAAACCACTGGGACTCAATTCAGTATCCCGCACAGATCATACAATGCAATTTTGGAGCCATTACTCTGTTCACATTATAACAAATAGCTACAATTTGCTAAAGATCACTGAAGGTCACAAGGCTTGACCAAAAAGCAGACTTTGTGAGTGTATGACTGAGGCCTGTTCAGCCAAATGTGGGTGTATCGACTTCCTGTCACTTTTGCTGTAAAGCTTAGGTCTTCCTGAAGACTTGGACACATGACTTGTATGTCTAATCCAACAGGAAGTGACCTAAATTTGAGCCCAAAGTTCAGGAGGTAGTTTGGACCACCAACGTAGGGGCCCCAAACCACTGGGACTCAATTCAGTATCCCGCACAGATCATACAATGCAATTTTGGAGCCATTACTCTGTTCACATTATAACAAATAGCTACAATTTGCTAAAGATCACTGACGGTCACAAGGCTTGACCAAAAAGCAGACTTTGTGAGTGTATGACTGAGGCCTGTTCAGCCAAATGTGGGTGTATCGACTTCCTGTCACTTTTGCTGTAAAGCTTAGGTCTTCCTGAAGACTAGGACACATGACTTGTCTTTCTGTCCCAACAGGAAGTGACCTAAATGTGAGCCCAAAGTTCAGGAGGTCGTTTGGACCACCTTCTCAGTATATAAAGGCTATAGCACCCAACATATACCCTTAAGATCCTTTAATGTAAGAAAAAATGATTTCAGCTCCAAACAATGTCTAACTTGAACAGAAGACTCACAAATTCACCATTAAGATCATAGGATGCCACTTTGGAGCCATTACTCTGTTCACATTATAATAAAAAGCTACCATTTCCTTAGGATCACGAAAGGTCAAAGGCTTGACTAAAAGGCAGACTTTGTGAGTGTATGACTGAGGCCTGTTCAGCCAAATGTGGGTGTATCGACTTCCTGTCACTTTTGCTGTAAAGCTTAGGTCTTCCTGAAGACTTGGACACATGACTTGTATGTCTAATCCAACAGGAAGTGACCTAAATTTGAGCCCAAAGTTCAGGAGGTAGTTTGGACCACCAACGTAGGGGCCCCAAACCACTGGGACTCAATTCAGTATCCCGCACAGATCATACAATGCAATTTTGGAGCCATTACTCTGTTCACATTATAACAAATAGCTACAATTTGCTAAAGATCACTGAAGGTCACAAGGCTTGACCAAAAAGCAGATTTTGTGAGTGTATGACTGAGGCCTGTTCAGCCAAATGTGGGTGTATCGACTTCCTGTCACTTTTGCTGTAAAGCTTACGTCTTCCTGAAGACTTGGACACATGACTTGTATGTCTAATCCAACAGGAAGTGACCTAAATTTGAGCCCAAAGTTCAGGAGGTAGTTTGGACCACCAACGTAGGGGCCCCAAACCACTGGGACTCAATTCAGTATCCTGCACAGATCATACAATGCAATTTTGGAGCCATTACTCTGTTCACATTATAACAAATAGCTACAATTTGCTAAAGATCACTGAAGGTCACAAGGCTTGACCAAAAAGCAGACTTTGTGAGTGTATGACTGAGGCCTGTTCAGCCAAATGTGGGTGTATCGACTTGCTGTCACTTTTGCTGTAAAGCTTAGGTCTAACTGAAGACTAGGACACATGACTTGTATATCTAGTCCAACAGGAAGTGACCTAAACTTGAGCCCAAAGTTCAGGAGGTAGTTTGGACCACCAACATAGGGGCGCCAAACCACTGGGACTCAATTCAGTATCCCGCACAGATCATACAATGCAATTTTGGAGCCATTACTCTGTTCACATTATAACAAATAGCTACAATTTGCTGAGGATCACTGAAGGTCACAAGGCTTGACTAAAAAGCAGACTTTGTGAGTGTATGACTGAGGCCTGTTCAGCCGAATGTGGGTGTTAGTGTATGACTGAGGCCTGTTCAGCCAAATGTGGGTGTATCGACTTCCTGTCACTTTTGCTGTAAAGCTTAGGTCTAACTGAAGACTAGGACACATGACTTGTCTTTCTGTCCCAACAGGAAGTGACCTAAATGTGAGCCCAAAGTTCAGGAGGTCGTTTGGACCACCTTCTCAGTATATAAAGGCTATAGCACCCAACATCTACCCTTAAGATTCTTTAATGTAAGAAAAAATGATTTCAGCTCCAAATGCTGTCTAACTTGAACAGAAGACTCACAAATTCACCATTAAGATCATAGGATGCCACTTTGGAGCCATTACTCTGTTCACATTATAATAAAAAGCTACCATTTCCTAAGGATCACAAAAGGTCAAAGGCTTGACTAAAAGGCAGACTTTGTGAGTGTATGACTAAGGCCTGTTCAGCCAAATGTGGGTGTATCGACTTCCTGTCACTTTTGCTGTAAAGCTTAGTTCTTCCTGAAGACTTGGACACATGACTTGTATGTCTAATCCAACAGGAAGTGACCTAAATTTGAGCCCAAAGTTCAGGAGGTAGTTTGGACCACCAACGTAGGGGCCCCAAACCACTGGGACTCAATTCAGTATCCCGCACAGATCATACAATGCAATTTTGGAGCCATTACTCTGTTCACATTATAACAAATAGCTACAATTTGCTAAAGATCACTGAAGGTCACAAGGCTTGACCAAAAAGCAGACTTTGTGAGTGTATGACTGAGGCCTGTTCAGCCAAATGTGGGTGTATCGACTTCCTGTCACTTTTGCTGTAAAGCTTAGGTCTTCCTGAAGACTTGGACACATGACTTGTATGTCTAATCCAACAGGAAGTGACCTAAATTTGAGCCCAAAGTTCAGGAGGTAGTTTGGACCACCAACGTAGGGGCCCCAAACCACTGGGACTCAATTCAGTATCCCGCACAGATCAATAGGATGCCACTTTGGAGCCATTACTCTGTTCACATTATAATAAAAAGCTACCATTTCCTTAGGATCACGAAAGGTCAAAGGCTTGACTAAAAGGCAGACTTTGTGAGTGTATTACTGAGGCCTGTTCAGCCAAATGTGGGTGTATCGACTTCCTGTCACTTTTGCTGTAAAGCTTAGGTCTTCCTGAAGACTTGGACACATGACTTGTATGTCTAATCCAACAGGAAGTGACCTAAATTTGAGCCCAAAGTTCAGGAGGTTGTTTGGAACACCAACGTAGGGGCGCCAAACCACTGGGGGTAAATTTAGTATCCAGCACGGATCATACAATGCAATTTTGGAGCCATTACTCTGTTCACATTACAACAAATAGCTACAATTTGCTAAAGATCACTGAAGGTCAAAAGGCTTGACCAAAAAGCAGACTTTGTGAGTGTATGACTGAGGCCTTTTCAGCCAAATGTGGGTGTATCGACTTGCTGTCACTTTTGCTGTAAAGCTTAGGTCTTCCTGAAGACTAGGACACATGACTTGTATGTCTAATCCAACAGGAAGTGACCTAAACTTAAGCCCAAAGTTCAGGAGGTAGTTTGGACCACCAACGTAGGGGCCCCAAACCAATGGGACTCAATTCAATATCACTCACAGATCATACAATGCAATTTTGGAGCCATTACTCTGTCCACATTATAACAAATAGCTACAATTTGCTAAAGATCACTGAAGGCCACAAGGCTTGACTAAAAAGCAGACTTTGTGAGTGTATGACTGAGGCCTGTTCAGCCAAATGTGGGTGTATCGACTTCCTGTCACTTTTGCTGTAAAGCTTAGGTCTTCCTGAAGACTGGGACACATGACTTGTCTTTCTGTCCCAACAGGAAGTGACCTAAATGTGAGCCCAAAGTTCAGGAGGTCGTTTGGGCCATCTTGTCAGTATATAACTGCTATAGCACCCAACATCTACCCTTAAGATCCTTTAATGTAAGAAAAAATGATTCCAGCTCCAAATGCTGTCTCACTTGAACAGAAGACTCACAAATTCACCATTAAGATCATAGGATGCCACTTTGGAGCCATTACTCTGTTCACATTATAATAAAAAGCTACCATTTCCTTAGGATCACGAAAGGTCAAAGGCTTGACTAAAAGGCAGACTTTGTGAGTGTATGACTGAGGCCTGTTCAGCCAAATGTGGGTGTATCGACTTCCTGTCACTTTTGCTGTAAAGCTTAGGTCTTCCTGAAGACTTGGACACATGACTTGTATGTCTAATCCAACAGGAAGTGACCTAAATTTGAGCCCAAAGTTCAGGAGGTAGTTTGGACCACCAACGTAGGGGCCCCAAACCACTGGGACTCAATTCAGTATCCCGCACAGATCATACAATGCAATTTTGGAGCCATTACTCTGTTCACATTATAACAAATAGTTACAATTTGCTAAAGATCACTGAAGGTCACAAGGCTTGACCAAAAAGCAGACTTTGTGAGTGTATGACTGAGGCCTGTTCAGCCAAATGTGGGTGTATCGACTTCCTGTCACTTTTGCTGTAAAGCTTAGGTCTTCCTGAAGACTTGGACACATGACTTGTATGTCTAATCCAACAGGAAGTGACCTAAATTTGAGCCCAAAGTTCAGGAGGTAGTTTGGACCACCAACGTAGGGGCCCCAAACCACTGGGACTCAATTCAGTATCCCGCACAGATCATACAATGCAATTTTGGAGCCATTACTCTGTTCACATTATAACAAATAGCTACAATTTGCTAAAGATCACTGAAGGTCACAAGGCTTGACCAAAAAGCAGACTTTGTGAGTGTATGACTGAGGCCTGTTCAGCCAAATGTGGGTGTATCGACTTCCTGTCACTTTTGCTGTAAAGCTTAGGTCTTCCTGAAGACTTGGACACATGACTTGTATGTCTAATCCAACAGGAAGTGACCTAAATTTGAACCCAAAGTTCAGGAGGTAGTTTGGACCACCAACGTAGGGGCCCCAAACCACTGGGACTCAATTCAGTATCCCGCACAGATCATACAATGCAATTTTGGAGCCATTACTCTGTTCACATTATAACAAATAGCTACAATTTGCTAAAGATCACTGACGGTCACAAGGCTTGACCAAAAAGCAGACTTTGTGAGTGTATGACTGAGGCCTGTTCAGCCAAATGTGGGTGTATCGACTTCCTGTCACTTTTGCTGTAAAGCTTAGGTCTTCCTGAAGACTAGGACACATGACTTGTCTTTCTGTCCCAACAGGAAGTGACCTAAATGTGAGCCCAAAGTTCAGGAGGTCGTTTGGACCACCTTCTCAGTATATAAAGGCTATAGCACCCAACATATACCCTTAAGATCCTTTAATGTAAGAAAAAATGATTTCAGCTCCAAACGATGTCTAACTCGAACAGAAGACTCACAAATTCAGCATTAAGATCATAGGATGCCACTTTGGAGCCATTACTCTGTTCACATTATAATAAAAAGCTACCATTTCCTTAGGATCACGAAAGGTCAAAGGCTTGACTAAAAGGCAGACTTTGTGAGTGTATGACTGAGGCCTGTTCAGCCTAATGTGGGTGTATCAACTTCCTGTCACTTTTGCTGTAAAGCTTAGGTCTTCCTGAAGACTTGGACACATGACTTGTATGTGTAATCCAACAGGAAGTGACCTAAATTTGAGCCCAAAGTTCAGGAGGTAGTTTGGACCACCAACGTAGGGGCCCCAAAACACTGGGTACTCAATTCAGTATCCCGCACAGATCATACAATGCAATTTTGGAGCCATTACTCTGTTCACATTATAACAAATAGCTACAATTTGCTAAAGATCACCGAAGGTCACAAGGCTTGACCAAAAAGCAGACTTTGTGAGTGTATGACTGAGGCCTGTTCAGCCAAATGTGGGTGTATCGACTTCCTGTCACTTTTGCTGTAAAGCTTAGGTCTTCCTGAAGACTTGGACACATGACTTGTATGTCTAATCCAACAGGAAGTGACCTAAATTTGAGCCCAAAGTTCAGGAGGTAGATTGGACCACCAACGTAGGGGCCCCAAACCACTGGGACTCAATTCAGTATCCCGCACAGATCATACAATGCAATTTTGGAGCCATTACTCTGTTCACATTATAACAAATAGCTACAATTTGCTAAAGATCACTGAAGGTCACAAGGCTTGACCAAAAAGCAGACTTTTTGAGTGTATGACTGAGGCCTGTTCAGCCAAATGTGAGTGTATCGACTTCCTGTCACTTTTGCTGTAAAGCTTAGGTCTTCCTGAAGACTAGGACACATGACTTGTCTTTCTGTCCCAACAGGAAGTGACCTAAATGTGAGCCCAAAGTTCAGGAGGTCGTTTGGACCACCTTCTCAGTATATAAAGGCTATAGCACCCAACATATACCCTTAAGATCCTTTAATGTAAGAAAAAATGATTTCAGCTCCAAACGATGTCTAACTTGAACAGAAGACTCACAAATTCACCATTAAGATCATAGGATGCCACTTTGGAGCCATTACTCTGTTCACATTATAATAAAAAGCTACCATTTCCTTAGGATCATGAAAGGTCAAAGGCTTGACTAAAAGGCAGACTTTGTGAGTGTATGACTAAGGCCTGTTCAGCCAAATGTGGGTGTATCGACGTCCTGTCACTTTTGCTGTAAAGCTTAGGTCTTCCTGAAGACTTGGACACATGACTTGTATGTCTAATCCAACAGGAAGTGACCTAAATTTGAGCCCAAAGTTCAGGAGGTAGTTTGGACCACCAACGTAGGTGCGCCAAACCACTGGGACTCAATTCAGTATCCCGCACAGATCATACAATGCAATTATGGAGCCATTTATCTGTTCACATTATAACAAAGAGTTACAATTTGCTAAAGATCACTGAAGGTCACAAGGCTTGACCAAAAAGCAGACATTGTGAGTGTATGACTTAGGCCTGTTCAGCCAAATGTGGGTGTGAGTGTATGACTGAGGCCTGTTCAGCCAAATGTGGGTGTATCGAATTCCTGTCACTTTTGCTGTAAAGCTTAGGTCTAACTGAAGACTAGGACACATGACTTGTCTTTCTGTCCCAACAGGAAGTGACCTAAATGTGAGCCCAAAGTTCAGGAGGTCGTTTGGACCACCTTCTCAGTATATAAAGGCTATAGCACCCAACATCTACCCTTATGATTCTTTAATGTAAGAAAAAATGATTTCAGCTCCAAATGCTGTCTAACTTGAACAGAAGACTCACAAATTCACCATTAAGATCATAGGATGCCACTTTGGAGCCATTACTCTGTTCACATTATAATAAAAAGCTACCATTTCCTAAGGAATGTAAGAAAAAATGATTTCAGCTCCAAATGCTTTCAAACTTGAACAGAAAACTCACACACACTCTTTCATGTTTAATACTGAAGCAGAAAGTTCTTCGACATTTTCAGGGGCCACGTAGGGGCCCAAAACGACTGCGATTCAATTCAGTATCCCGCACAGATCATACAATGCGATTTTGGAGCCATTACTCCATTTACATTAAATGAATAGCTACAATTTGCTAAAGATCACCAAAGGTCACCAGGCCTAACTAGAAGGCAGCCATCGGGTAGTGTTGTTGTGATGATGTGGTGTTCTTCGTCGACAACAGTGGTTGGATGGGTGGGACCGTTGGGGCCCTTGGGAAACCTGGCAGAAAGGTCAGACAGACTGAAAATACATTTTAATTATCGGGCCCCTTGGGGCCAGTTTGGACCACAGGGTTGCCATGGACACTTAGCAGACTTGTCTGATGGCCTTTAACTACATCTTTAGGTTGTGGTCCCTGGGGGTCAACTGGGGCCCTTGCTTGACCTTGTAGACAAGTCAGAAAAAGAAAAAATACATTTTAATTTTTGGGCTCCTGTAGAACACTTGGGGCCCCTTGGGGCAAATAAGGGCCCCTGGGAGGCAACTCAGACTTTTTCAAGATGCATGTAGGTGTTGGATTCCCTGGGGCCTTCAGTTATCATAGTCAGGGTCCGGTAGGTACATGCTGGGTGCCTACTGAGATCATGGAATCCTATTTGTGGGGTGGTGCCCCTGGAGGCCTTAGGTTATCATAGTCAGGGAATGGTAGTGACATGCTGGGTGCCTACTGAGATTATGGACTCCTTGGTGCAGGGTGTGGCCCCTGGGGGCCCTAGGTTATCATGGTCAGGGTTTGGTATAGACATGCTGGGTGCCTACTGAGATGATGGACTCCTAGTCGTGGGGTTGGGCCCCTGGAGGCCTTAGGTTATCATAGTCAGGGAATGGTAGTGACATGCTGGGTGCCTACTGAGATTATGGACTCCTTGGTGCAGGGTGTGGCCCCTGGGGGCCCTAGGTTATCATGGCCAGGGTTTGGTATAGACATGCTGGGTGCCTACTGAGATGATGGACTCCTAGTCGTGGGGTGGGGCCCCCGGAGGCCTTAGGTTATCATAGTAAGGGACTGGTAGGGACATGCTGGATGCCTACTGAGATCATGGACTCTCAGATTTTGGTAGAGCGCCACCAGCTGGCCAAAAATACAAACAGCAGTGTACCTGGAACCTGGCATTGGAATGCTGGGTCCTACAGCTTTCCTGGCATTTGGCACGCAATACACACACATTGTCGGCGACGGGTGCGAAAGCTACGCTGGGCTTTTTAGACGGTAAGTCTGTTTAAGGTTAAGGAAGACCCAACTTTTACATATAATCTCAAAACCCTAATGCCAGCCTTAAGGCAGTCTCATGAAACATTGTCTCTTTTCACTAAAATATTCACCAAAAATACAAATTTCACCGGAATCCAATGGGGACTGCTGTGTCTCGTTCAGCCAGTATAGGAGCACATTTGGGAGCGATTTCGAGTCAATCGGTCCAAAGACCTGGAAGCTATTGAAAAAATGGGCCACTTTTTTCTTTAAAATATTCACTAAAAATACAAATTTCACCGGAATCCGATGGGGACTGCTGTGTCTCGTTCAGCCAGTATAGGAGCACATTTGGCAGCGATTTCGAGTCAATCGGTCCAAAGACCTGGAAGCTATTGAAAAAATGGGCCACTTTTTTCTTTAAAATATTCACCAAAAATACAAATTTCACCGGAATCCGATGGGGACTGCTGTGTCTCATTCAGCGAGTAGAGGACCACATTCGTGACGAATTTCGAGTCAATCGGTCAAAAGACGACCGTAACCCTAACCCTAGCTCCATAACCCTAACCCTAACCCTAATGCCAGCCTTAAGGCAGTCTCATGAAACATTGTCTCTTTTCACTAAAATATTCACCAAAAATACAAATTTCACCGGAATCCAATGGGGACTGCTGTGTCTCGTTCAGCCAGTATAGGAGCACATTTGGGAGCGATTTCGAGTCAATCGGTCCAAAGACCTGGAAGCTATTGAAAAAATGGGCCACTTTTTTCTTTAAAATATTCACCAAAAATACAAATTTCACCGGAATCCGATGGGGACTGCTGTGTCTCATTCAGCGAGTAGAGGACCACATTCGTGACGAATTTCGAGTCAATCGGTCAAAAGACGACCGTAACCCTAACCCTAGCTCCATAACCCTAACCCTAATGCCAGCCTTAAGGCAGTCTCATGAAACATTGTCTCTTTTCACTAAAATATTCACCAAAAATACAAATTTCACCGGAATCCGATGGGGACTGCTCTGTCTCGTTCAGCCAGTATAGGAGCACATTTGGGAGCGATTTCGAGTCAATCGGTCCAAAGACCTGGAAGCTATTGAAAAAATGGGCCACTTTTTTCTTTAAAATATTCACCAAAAATACAAATTTCACCGGAATCCGATGGGGACTGCTGTGTCTCATTCAGCGAGTAGAGGACCACATTCGTGACGAATTTCGAGTCAATCGGTCAAAAGACGACCGTAACCCTAACCCTAGCTCCATAACCCTAACCCTAACCCTAACCCTAATGCCAGCCTTAAGGCAGTCTCATGAAACATTGTCTCTTTTCACTAAAATATTCACCAAAAATACAAATTTCACCGGAATCCGATGGGGACTGCTGTGTCTCGTTCAGCCAGTATAGGAGCACATTTGGGAGCGATTTCGAGTCAATCGGTCCAAAGACCTGGAAGCTATTGAAAAAATGGGCCACTTTTTTCTTTAAAATATTCACCAAAAATACAAATTTCACCGGAATCCGATCGGGACTGCTGTGTCTCGTTCAGCCAGTATAGGAGCACATTTGGGAGCGATTTCGAGTCAATCGGTCCAAAGACCTGGAAGCTATTGAAAAAATGGGCCACTTTTTTCTTTAAAATATTCACCAAAAATACAAATTTCACCGGAATCCGATGGGGACTGCTGTGTCTCATTCAGCGAGTAGAGGACCACATTCGTGACGAATTTCGAGTCAATCGGTCAAAAGACAACCGTAACCCTAACCCTAGCTCCATAACCCTAACCCTAACCCTAACCCTAATGCCAGCCTTAAGGCAGTCTCATGAAACATTGTCTCTTTTCACTAAAATATTCACCAAAAATACAAATTTCACCGGAATCCGATGGGGACTGCTGTGTCTCGTTCAGCCAGTATAGGAGCACATTTGGGAGCGATTTCGAGTCAATCGGTCCAAAGACCTGGAAGCTATTGAAAAAATGGGCCACTTTTTTCTTTAAAATATTCACCAAAAATACAAATTTCACCGGAATCCGATGGGGACTGCTGTGTCTCGTTCAGCCAGTATAGGAGCACATTTGGGAGCGATTTCGAGTCAATCGGTCCAAAGACCTGGAAGCTATTGAAAAAATGGGCCACTTTTTTCTTTAAAATATTCACCAAAAATACAAATTTCACCGGAATCCGATGGGGACTGCTGTGTCTCATTCAGCGAGTAGAGGACCACATTCGTGACGAATTTCGAGTCAATCGGTCAAAAGACGACCGTAACCCTAACCCTAGCTCCATAACCCTAACCCTAACCCTAACCCTAATGCCAGCCTTAAGGCAGTCTCATGAAACATTGTCTCTTTTCACTAAAATATTCACCAAAAATACAAATTTCACCGGAATCCGATGGGGACTGCTGTGTCTCGTTCAGCCAGTATAGGAGCACATTTGGGAGCGATTTCGAGTCAATCGGTCCAAAGACCTGGAAGCTATTGAAAAAATGGGCCACTTTTTTCTTTAAAATATTCACCAAAAATACAAATTTCACCGGAATCCGATCGGGACTGCTGTGTCTCGTTCAGCCAGTATAGGAGCACATTTGGGAGCGATTTCGAGTCAATCGGTCCAAAGACCTGGAAGCTATTGAAAAAATGGGCCACTTTTTTCTTTAAAATATTCACCAAAAATACAAATTTCACCGGAATCCGATGGGGACTGCTGTGTCTCGTTCAGCCAGTATAGGAGCACATTTGGCAGCGATTTCGAGTCAATCGGTCCAAAGACCTGGAAGCTATTCAAAAAATGGGCCACTTTTTTCTTTAAAATATTCACCAAAAATACAAATTTCACCGGAATCCGATGGGGACTGCTGTGTCTCATTCAGCGAGTAGAGGACCACATTCGTGACGAATTTCGAGTCAATCGGTCAAAAGACGACCGTAACCCTAACCCTAGCTCCATAACCCTAACCCTAACCCTAATGCCAGCCTTAAGGCAGTCTCATGAAACATTGTCTCTTTTCACTAAAATATTCACCAAAAATACAAATTTCACCGGAATCCGATGGGGACTGCTGTGTCTCGTTCAGCCAGTATAGGAGCACATTTGGGAGCGATTTCGAGTCAATCGGTCCAAAGACCTGGAAGCTATTGAAAAAATGGGCCACTTTTTTCTTTAAAATATTCACCAAAAATACAAATTTCACCGGAATCCGATGGGGACTGCTGTGTCTCGTTCAGCCAGTATAGGAGCACATTTGGCAGCGATTTCGAGTCAATCGGTCCAAAGACCTGGAAGCTATTCAAAAAATGGGCCACTTTTTTCTTTAAAATATTCACCAAAAATACAAATTTCACCGGAATCCGATGGGGACTGCTGTGTCTCATTCAGCGAGTAGAGGACCACATTCGTGACGAATTTCGAGTCAATCGGTCAAAAGACGACCGTAACCCTAACCCTAGCTCCATAACCCTAACCCTAACCCTAATGCCAGCCTTAAGGCAGTCTCATGAAACATTGTCTCTTTTCACTAAAATATTCACCAAAAATACAAATTTCACCGGAATCCGATGGGGACTGCTGTGTCTCGTTCAGCCAGTATAGGAGCACATTTGGGAGCGATTTCGAGTCAATCGGTCCAAAGACCTGGAAGCTATTGAAAAAATGGGCCACTTTTTTCTTTAAAATATTCACCAAAAATACAAATTTCACCGGAATCCGATGGGGACTGCTGTGTCTCGTTCAGCCAGTATAGGAGCACATTTGGGAGCGATTTCGAGTCAATCGGTCCAAAGACCTGGAAGCTATTGAAAAAATGGGCCACTTTTTTCTTTAAAATATTCACCAAAAATACAAATTTCACCGGAATCCGATGGGGACTGCTGTGTCTCGTTCAGCCAGTATAGGAGCACATTTGGCAGTGATTTCGAGTCAATCGGTCCAAAGACCTGGAAGCTATTGAAAAAATGGGCCACTTTTTTCTTTAAAATATTCACCAAAAATACAAATTTCACCGGAATCCGATGGGGACTGCTGTGTCTCATTCAGCGAGTAGAGGACCACATTCGTGACGAATTTCGAGTCAATCGGTCAAAAGACGACCGTAACCCTAACCCTAGCTCCATAACCCTAACCCTAACCCTAACCCTAATGCCAGCCTTAAGGCAGTCTCATGAAACATTGTCTCTTTTCACTAAAATATTCACCAAAAATACAAATTTCACCGGAATCCGATGGGGACTGCTGTGTCTCGTTCAGCCAGTATAGGAGCACATTTGGGAGCGATTTCGAGTCAATCGGTCCAAAGACCTGGAAGCTATTGAAAAAATGGGCCACTTTTTTCTTTAAAATATTCACCAAAAATACAAATTTCACCGGAATCCGATCGGGACTGCTGTGTCTCGTTCAGCCAGTATAGGAGCACATTTGGGAGCGATTTCGAGTCAATCGGTCCAAAGACCTGGAAGCTATTGAAAAAATGGGCCACTTTTTTCTTTAAAATATTCACCAAAAATACAAATTTCACCGGAATCCGATGGGGACTGCTGTGTCTCGTTCAGCCAGTATAGGAGCACATTTGGCAGCGATTTCGAGTCAATCGGTCCAAAGACCTGGAAGCTATTCAAAAAATGGGCCACTTTTTTCTTTAAAATATTCACCAAAAATACAAATTTCACCGGAATCCGATGGGGACTGCTGTGTCTCATTCAGCGAGTAGAGGACCACATTCGTGACGAATTTCGAGTCAATCGGTCAAAAGACGACCGTAACCCTAACCCTAGCTCCATAACCCTAACCCTAACCCTAATGCCAGCCTTAAGGCAGTCTCATGAAACATTGTCTCTTTTCACTAAAATATTCACCAAAAATACAAATTTCACCGGAATCCGATGGGGACTGCTGTGTCTCGTTCAGCCAGTATAGGAGCACATTTGGGAGCGATTTCGAGTCAATCGGTCCAAAGACCTGGAAGCTATTGAAAAAATGGGCCACTTTTTTCTTTAAAATATTCACCAAAAATACAAATTTCACCGGAATCCGATGGGGACTGCTGTGTCTCGTTCAGCCAGTATAGGAGCACATTTGGCAGCGATTTCGAGTCAATCGGTCCAAAGACCTGGAAGCTATTCAAAAAATGGGCCACTTTTTTCTTTAAAATATTCACCAAAAATACAAATTTCACCGGAATCCGATGGGGACTGCTGTGTCTCATTCAGCGAGTAGAGGACCACATTCGTGACGAATTTCGAGTCAATCGGTCAAAAGACGACCGTAACCCTAACCCTAGCTCCATAACCCTAACCCTAACCCTAATGCCAGCCTTAAGGCAGTCTCATGAAACATTGTCTCTTTTCACTAAAATATTCACCAAAAATACAAATTTCACCGGAATCCGATGGGGACTGCTGTGTCTCGTTCAGCCAGTATAGGAGCACATTTGGGAGCGATTTCGAGTCAATCGGTCCAAAGACCTGGAAGCTATTGAAAAAATGGGCCACTTTTTTCTTTAAAATATTCACCAAAAATACAAATTTCACCGGAATCCGATGGGGACTGCTGTGTCTCGTTCAGCCAGTATAGGAGCACATTTGGGAGCGATTTCGAGTCAATCGGTCCAAAGACCTGGAAGCTATTGAAAAAATGGGCCACTTTTTTCTTTAAAATATTCACCAAAAATACAAATTTCACCGGAATCCGATGGGGACTGCTGTGTCTCGTTCAGCCAGTATAGGAGCACATTTGGCAGTGATTTCGAGTCAATCGGTCCAAAGACCTGGAAGCTATTGAAAAAATGGGCCACTTTTTTCTTTAAAATATTCACCAAAAATACAAATTTCACCGGAATCCGATGGGGACTGCTGTGTCTCATTCAGCGAGTAGAGGACCACATTCGTGACGAATTTCGAGTCAATCGGTCAAAAGACGACCGTAACCCTAACCCTAGCTCCATAACCCTAACCCTAACCCTAACCCTAATGCCAGCCTTAAGGCAGTCTCATGAAACATTGTCTCTTTTCACTAAAATATTCACCAAAAATACAAATTTCACCGGAATCCGATGGGGACTGCTGTGTCTCGTTCAGCCAGTATAGGAGCACATTTGGGAGCGATTTCGAGTCAATCGGTCCAAAGACCTGGAAGCTATTGAAAAAATGGGCCACTTTTTTCTTTAAAATATTCACCAAAAATACAAATTTCACCGGAATCCGATGGGGACTGCTGTGTCTCGTTCAGCCAGTATAGGAGCACATTTGGGAGCGATTTCGAGTCAATCGGTCCAACGACCTGGAAGCTATTGAAAAAATGGGCCACTTTTTTCTTTAAAATATTCACCAAAAATACAAATTTCACCGGAATCCGATGGGGACTGCTGTGTCTCGTTCAGCCAGTATAGGAGCACATTTGGCAGCGATTTCGAGTCAATCGGTCCAAAGACCTGGAAGCTATTGAAAAAATGGGCCACTTTTTTCTTTAAAATATTCACCAAAAATACAAATTTCACCGGAATCCGATGGGGACTGCTGTGTCTCATTCAGCGAGTAGAGGACCAAATTCGTGACGAATTTCGAGTCAATCGGTCAAAAGACGACCGTAACCCTAACCCTAGCTCCATAACCCTAACCCTAACCCTAATGCCAGCCTTAAGGCAGTCTCATGAAACATTGTCTCTTTTCACTAAAATATTCACCAAAAATACAAATTTCACCGGAATCCGATGGGGACTGCTGTGTCTCGTTCAGCCAGTATAGGAGCACATTTGGGAGCGATTTCGAGTCAATCGGTCCAAAGACCTGGAAGCTATTGAAAAAATGGGCCACTTTTTTCTTTAAAATATTCACCAAAAATACAAATTTCACCGGAATCCGATGGGGACTGCTGTGTCTCGTTCAGCCAGTATAGGAGCACATTTGGGAGCGATTTCGAGTCAATCGGTCCAAAGACCTGGAAGCTATTGAAAAAATGGGCCACTTTTTTCTTTAAAATATTCACCAAAAATACAAATTTCACCGGAATCCGATGGGGACTGCTGTGTCTCATTCAGCGAGTAGAGGACCACATTCGTGACGAATTTCGAGTCAATCGGTCAAAAGACGACCGTAACCCTAACCCTAGCTCCATAACCCTAACCCTAACCCTAACCCTAATGCCAGCCTTAAGGCAGTCTCATGAAACATTGTCTCTTTTCACTAAAATATTCACCAAAAATACAAATTTCACCGGAATCCAATGGGGACTGCTGTGTCTCGTTCAGCCAGTATAGGAGCACATTTGGGAGCGATTTGGGGTCAATCGGTCCAAAGACCTGGAAGCTATTGAAAAAATGGGCCACTTTTTTCTTTAAAATATTCACCAAAAATACAAATTTCACCGGAATCCGATGGGGACTGCTGTGTCTCGTTCAGCCAGTATAGGAGCACATTTGGCAGCGATTTCGAGTCAATCGGTCCAAAGACCTGGAAGCTATTGAAAAAATGGGCCACTTTTTTCTTTAAAATATTCACCAAAAATACAAATTTCACCGGAATCCGATGGGGACTGCTGTGTCTCATTCAGCGAGTAGAGGACCACATTCGTGACGAATTTCGAGTCAATCGGTCAAAAGACGACCGTAACCCTAACCCTAGCTCCATAACCCTAACCCTAACCCTAACCCTAATGCCAGCCTTAAGGCAGTCTCATGAAACATTGTCTCTTTTCACTAAAATATTCACCAAAAATACAAATTTCACCGGAATCCGATGGGGACTGCTGTGTCTCGTTCAGCCAGTATAGGAGCACATTTGGGAGCGATTTCGAGTCAATCGGTCCAAAGACCTGGAAGCTATTGAAAAAATGGGCCACTTTTTTCTTTAAAATATTCACCAAAAATACAAATTTCACCGGAATCCGATGGGGACTGCTGTGTCTCGTTCAGCCAGTATAGGAGCACATTTGGCAGCGATTTCGAGTCAATCGGTCAAAAGACGACCGTAACCCTAACCCTAGCTCCATAACCCTAACCCTAACCCTAACCCTAATGCCAGCCTTAAGGCAGTCTCATGAAACATTGTCTCTTTTCACTAAAATATTCACCAAAAATACAAATTTCACCGGAATCCGATGGGGACTGCTGTGTCTCGTTCAGCCAGTATAGGAGCACATTTGGGAGCGATTTCGAGTCAATCGGTCCAAAGACCTGGAAGCTATTGAAAAAATGGGCCACTTTTTTCTTTAAAATATTCACCAAAAATACAAATTTCACCGGAATCCGATGGGGACTGCTGTGTCTCGTTCAGCCAGTATAGGAGCACATTTGGCAGCGATTTCGAGTCAATCGGTCCAAAGACCTGGAAGCTATTGAAAAAATGGGCCACTTTTTTCTTTAAAATATTCACCAAAAATACAAATTTCACCGGAATCCGATGGGGACTGCTGTGTCTCATTCAGCGAGTAGAGGACCACATTCGTGACGAATTTCGAGTCAATCGGTCAAAAGACGACCGTAACCCTAACCCTAGCTCCATAACCCTAACCCTAACCCTAACCCTAATGCCAGCCTTAAGGCAGTCTCATGAAACATTGTCTCTTTTCACTAAAATATTCACCAAAAATACAAATTTCACCGGAATCCGATGGGGACTGCTGTGTCTCGTTCAGCCAGTATAGGAGCACATTTGGGAGCGATTTCGAGTCAATCGGTCCAAAGACCTGGAAGCTATTGAAAAAATGGGCCACTTTTTTCTTTAAAATATTCACCAAAAATACAAATTTCACCGGAATCCGATGGGGACTGCTGTGTCTCGTTCAGCCAGTATAGGAGCACATTTGGCAGCGATTTCGAGTCAATCGGTCCAAAGACCTGGAAGCTATTGAAAAAATGGGCCACTTTTTTCTTTAAAATATTCACCAAAAATACAAATTTCACCGGAATCCGATGGGGACTGCTGTGTCTCATTCAGCGAGTAGAGGACCACATTCGTGACGAATTTCGAGTCAATCGGTCAAAAGACGACCGTAACCCTAACCCTAGCTCCATAACCCTAACCCTAACCCTAACCCTAATGCCAGCCTTAAGGCAGTCTCATGAAACATTGTCTCTTTTCACTAAAATATTCACCAAAAATACAAATTTCACCGGAATCCGATGGGGACTGCTGTGTCTCGTTCAGCCAGTATAGGAGCACATTTGGGAGCGATTTCGAGTCAATCGGTCCAAAGACCTGGAAGCTATTGAAAAAATGGGCCACTTTTTTCTTTAAAATATTCACCAAAAATACAAATTTCACCGGAATCCGATGGGGACTGCTGTGTCTCGTTCAGCCAGTATAGGAGCACATTTGGCAGCGATTTCGAGTCAATCGGTCCAAAGACCTGGAAGCTATTGAAAAAATGGGCCACTTTTTTCTTTAAAATATTCACCAAAAATACAAATTTCACCGGAATCCGATGGGGACTGCTGTGTCTCATTCAGCGAGTAGAGGACCACATTCGTGACGAATTTCGAGTCAATCGGTCAAAAGACGACCGTAACCCTAACCCTAGCTCCATAACCCTAACCCTAACCCTAACCCTAATGCCAGCCTTAAGGCAGTCTCATGAAACATTGTCTCTTTTCACTAAAATATTCACCAAAAATACAAATTTCACCGGAATCCGATGGGGACTGCTGTGTCTCGTTCAGCCAGTATAGGAGCACATTTGGGAGCGATTTCGAGTCAATCGGTCCAAAGACCTGGAAGCTATTGAAAAAATGGGCCACTTTTTTCTTTAAAATATTCACCAAAAATACAAATTTCACCGGAATCCGATGGGGACTGCTGTGTCTCGTTCAGCCAGTATAGGAGCACATTTGGGAGCGATTTCGAGTCAATCGGTCCAACGACCTGGAAGCTATTGAAAAAATGGGCCACTTTTTTCTTTAAAATATTCACCAAAAATACAAATTTCACCGGAATCCGATGGGGACTGCTGTGTCTCGTTCAGCCAGTATAGGAGCACATTTGGCAGCGATTTCGAGTCAATCGGTCCAAAGACCTGGAAGCTATTGAAAAAATGGGCCACTTTTTTCTTTAAAATATTCACCAAAAATACAAATTTCACCGGAATCCGATGGGGACTGCTGTGTCTCATTCAGCGAGTAGAGGACCACATTCGTGACGAATTTCGAGTCAATCGGTCAAAAGACGACCGTAACCCTAACCCTAGCTCCATAACCCTAACCCTAACCCTAATGCCAGCCTTAAGGCAGTCTCATGAAACATTGTCTCTTTTCACTAAAATATTCACCAAAAATACAAATTTCACCGGAATCCGATGGGGACTGCTGTGTCTCGTTCAGCCAGTATAGGAGCACATTTGGGAGCGATTTCGAGTCAATCGGTCCAAAGACCTGGAAGCTATTGAAAAAATGGGCCACTTTTTTCTTTAAAATATTCACCAAAAATACAAATTTCACCGGAATCCGATGGGGACTGCTGTGTCTCGTTCAGCCAGTATAGGAGCACATTTGGGAGCGATTTCGAGTCAATCGGTCCAAAGACCTGGAAGCTATTGAAAAAATGGGCCACTTTTTTCTTTAAAATATTCACCAAAAATACAAATTTCACCGGAATCCGATGGGGACTGCTGTGTCTCATTCAGCGAGTAGAGGACCACATTCGTGACGAATTTCGAGTCAATCGGTCAAAAGACGACCGTAACCCTAACCCTAGCTCCATAACCCTAACCCTAACCCTAACCCTAATGCCAGCCTTAAGGCAGTCTCATGAAACATTGTCTCTTTTCACTAAAATATTCACCAAAAATACAAATTTCACCGGAATCCAATGGGGACTGCTGTGTCTCGTTCAGCCAGTATAGGAGCACATTTGGGAGCGATTTGGGGTCAATCGGTCCAAAGACCTGGAAGCTATTGAAAAAATGGGCCACTTTTTTCTTTAAAATATTCACCAAAAATACAAATTTCACCGGAATCCGATGGGGACTGCTGTGTCTCGTTCAGCCAGTATAGGAGCACATTTGGCAGCGATTTCGAGTCAATCGGTCCAAAGACCTGGAAGCTATTGAAAAAATGGGCCACTTTTTTCTTTAAAATATTCACCAAAAATACAAATTTCACCGGAATCCGATGGGGACTGCTGTGTCTCATTCAGCGAGTAGAGGACCACATTCGTGACGAATTTCGAGTCAATCGGTCAAAAGACGACCGTAACCCTAACCCTAGCTCCATAACCCTAACCCTAACCCTAACCCTAATGCCAGCCTTAAGGCAGTCTCATGAAACATTGTCTCTTTTCACTAAAATATTCACCAAAAATACAAATTTCACCGGAATCCGATGGGGACTGCTGTGTCTCGTTCAGCCAGTATAGGAGCACATTTGGGAGCGATTTCGAGTCAATCGGTCCAAAGACCTGGAAGCTATTGAAAAAATGGGCCACTTTTTTCTTTAAAATATTCACCAAAAATACAAATTTCACCGGAATCCGATGGGGACTGCTGTGTCTCGTTCAGCCAGTATAGGAGCACATTTGGCAGCGATTTCGAGTCAATCGGTCAAAAGACGACCGTAACCCTAACCCTAGCTCCATAACCCTAACCCTAACCCTAACCCTAATGCCAGCCTTAAGGCAGTCTCATGAAACATTGTCTCTTTTCACTAAAATATTCACCAAAAATACAAATTTCACCGGAATCCGATGGGGACTGCTGTGTCTCGTTCAGCCAGTATAGGAGCACATTTGGGAGCGATTTCGAGTCAATCGGTCCAAAGACCTGGAAGCTATTGAAAAAATGGGCCACTTTTTTCTTTAAAATATTCACCAAAAATACAAATTTCACCGGAATCCGATGGGGACTGCTGTGTCTCGTTCAGCCAGTATAGGAGCACATTTGGCAGCGATTTCGAGTCAATCGGTCCAAAGACCTGGAAGCTATTGAAAAAATGGGCCACTTTTTTCTTTAAAATATTCACCAAAAATACAAATTTCACCGGAATCCGATGGGGACTGCTGTGTCTCATTCAGCGAGTAGAGGACCACATTCGTGACGAATTTCGAGTCAATCGGTCAAAAGACGACCGTAACCCTAACCCTAGCTCCATAACCCTAACCCTAACCCTAACCCTAATGCCAGCCTTAAGGCAGTCTCATGAAACATTGTCTCTTTTCACTAAAATATTCACCAAAAATACAAATTTCACCGGAATCCGATGGGGACTGCTGTGTCTCGTTCAGCCAGTATAGGAGCACATTTGGGAGCGATTTCGAGTCAATCGGTCCAAAGACCTGGAAGCTATTGAAAAAATGGGCCACTTTTTTCTTTAAAATATTCACCAAAAATACAAATTTCACCGGAATCCGATGGGGACTGCTGTGTCTCGTTCAGCCAGTATAGGAGCACATTTGGCAGCGATTTCGAGTCAATCGGTCCAAAGACCTGGAAGCTATTGAAAAAATGGGCCACTTTTTTCTTTAAAATATTCACCAAAAATACAAATTTCACCGGAATCCGATGGGGACTGCTGTGTCTCATTCAGCGAGTAGAGGACCACATTCGTGACGAATTTCGAGTCAATCGGTCAAAAGACGACCGTAACCCTAACCCTAGCTCCATAACCCTAACCCTAACCCTAACCCTAATGCCAGCCTTAAGGCAGTCTCATGAAACATTGTCTCTTTTCACTAAAATATTCACCAAAAATACAAATTTCACCGGAATCCGATGGGGACTGCTGTGTCTCGTTCAGCCAGTATAGGAGCACATTTGGGAGCGATTTCGAGTCAATCGGTCCAAAGACCTGGAAGCTATTGAAAAAATGGGCCACTTTTTTCTTTAAAATATTCACCAAAAATACAAATTTCACCGGAATCCGATGGGGACTGCTGTGTCTCGTTCAGCCAGTATAGGAGCACATTTGGCAGCGATTTCGAGTCAATCGGTCCAAAGACCTGGAAGCTATTCAAAAAATGGGCCACTTTTTTCTTTAAAATATTCACCAAAAATACAAATTTCACCGGAATCCGATGGGGACTGCTGTGTCTCATTCAGCGAGTAGAGGACCACATTCGTGACGAATTTCGAGTCAATCGGTCAAAAGACGACCGTAACCCTAACCCTAGCTCCATAACCCTAACCCTAACCCTAATGCCAGCCTTAAGGCAGTCTCATGAAACATTGTCTCTTTTCACTAAAATATTCACCAAAAATACAAATTTCACCGGAATCCGATGGGGACTGCTGTGTCTCGTTCAGCCAGTATAGGAGCACATTTGGGAGCGATTTCGAGTCAATCGGTCCAAAGACCTGGAAGCTATTGAAAAAATGGGCCACTTTTTTCTTTAAAATATTCACCAAAAATACAAATTTCACCGGAATCCGATGGGGACTGCTGTGTCTCGTTCAGCCAGTATAGGAGCACATTTGGCAGCGATTTCGAGTCAATCGGTCAAAAGACGACCGTAACCCTAACCCTAGCTCCATAACCCTAACCCTAACCCTAACCCTAATGCCAGCCTTAAGGCAGTCTCATGAAACATTGTCTCTTTTCACTAAAATATTCACCAAAAATACAAATTTCACCGGAATCCGATGGGGACTGCTGTGTCTCGTTCAGCCAGTATAGGAGCACATTTGGGAGCGATTTCGAGTCAATCGGTCCAAAGACCTGGAAGCTATTGAAAAAATGGGCCACTTTTTTCTTTAAAATATTCACCAAAAATACAAATTTCACCGGAATCCGATGGGGACTGCTGTGTCTCGTTCAGCCAGTATAGGAGCACATTTGGCAGCGATTTCGAGTCAATCGGTCCAAAGACCTGGAAGCTATTGAAAAAATGGGCCACTTTTTTCTTTAAAATATTCACCAAAAATACAAATTTCACCGGAATCCGATGGGGACTGCTGTGTCTCATTCAGCGAGTAGAGGACCACATTCGTGACGAATTTCGAGTCAATCGGTCAAAAGACGACCGTAACCCTAACCCTAGCTCCATAACCCTAACCCTAACCCTAACCCTAATGCCAGCCTTAAGGCAGTCTCATGAAACATTGTCTCTTTTCACTAAAATATTCACCAAAAATACAAATTTCACCGGAATCCGATGGGGACTGCTGTGTCTCGTTCAGCCAGTATAGGAGCACATTTGGGAGCGATTTCGAGTCAATCGGTCCAAAGACCTGGAAGCTATTGAAAAAATGGGCCACTTTTTTCTTTAAAATATTCACCAAAAATACAAATTTCACCGGAATCCGATGGGGACTGCTGTGTCTCGTTCAGCCAGTATAGGAGCACATTTGGCAGCGATTTCGAGTCAATCGGTCCAAAGACCTGGAAGCTATTGAAAAAATGGGCCACTTTTTTCTTTAAAATATTCACCAAAAATACAAATTTCACCGGAATCCGATGGGGACTGCTGTGTCTCATTCAGCGAGTAGAGGACCACATTCGTGACGAATTTCGAGTCAATCGGTCAAAAGACGACCGTAACCCTAACCCTAGCTCCATAACCCTAACCCTAACCCTAACCCTAATGCCAGCCTTAAGGCAGTCTCATGAAACATTGTCTCTTTTCACTAAAATATTCACCAAAAATACAAATTTCACCGGAATCCGATGGGGACTGCTGTGTCTCGTTCAGCCAGTATAGGAGCACATTTGGGAGCGATTTCGAGTCAATCGGTCCAAAGACCTGGAAGCTATTGAAAAAATGGGCCACTTTTTTCTTTAAAATATTCACCAAAAATACAAATTTCACCGGAATCCGATGGGGACTGCTGTGTCTCGTTCAGCCAGTATAGGAGCACATTTGGCAGCGATTTCGAGTCAATCGGTCCAAAGACCTGGAAGCTATTCAAAAAATGGGCCACTTTTTTCTTTAAAATATTCACCAAAAATACAAATTTCACCGGAATCCGATGGGGACTGCTGTGTCTCATTCAGCGAGTAGAGGACCACATTCGTGACGAATTTCGAGTCAATCGGTCAAAAGACGACCGTAACCCTAACCCTAGCTCCATAACCCTAACCCTAACCCTAATGCCAGCCTTAAGGCAGTCTCATGAAACATTGTCTCTTTTCACTAAAATATTCACCAAAAATACAAATTTCACCGGAATCCGATGGGGACTGCTGTGTCTCGTTCAGCCAGTATAGGAGCACATTTGGGAGCGATTTCGAGTCAATCGGTCCAAAGACCTGGAAGCTATTGAAAAAATGGGCCACTTTTTTCTTTAAAATATTCACCAAAAATACAAATTTCACCGGAATCCGATGGGGACTGCTGTGTCTCGTTCAGCCAGTATAGGAGCACATTTGGCAGCGATTTCGAGTCAATCGGTCCAAAGACCTGGAAGCTATTGAAAAAATGGGCCACTTTTTTCTTTAAAATATTCACCAAAAATACAAATTTCACCGGAATCCGATGGGGACTGCTGTGTCTCATTCAGCGAGTAGAGGACCACATTCGTGACGAATTTCGAGTCAATCGGTCAAAAGACGACCGTAACCCTAACCCTAGCTCCATAACCCTAACCCTAACCCTAATGCCAGCCTTAAGGCAGTCTCATGAAACATTGTCTCTTTTCACTAAAATATTCACCAAAAATACAAATTTCACCGGAATCCGATGGGGACTGCTGTGTCTCGTTCAGCCAGTATAGGAGCACATTTGGGAGCGATTTCGAGTCAATCGGTCCAAAGACCTGGAAGCTATTGAAAAAATGGGCCACTTTTTTCTTTAAAATATTCACCAAAAATACAAATTTCACCGGAATCCGATGGGGACTGCTGTGTCTCGTTCAGCCAGTATAGGAGCACATTTGGGAGCGATTTCGAGTCAATCGGTCCAAAGACCTGGAAGCTATTGAAAAAATGGGCCACTTTTTTCTTTAAAATATTCACCAAAAATACAAATTTCACCGGAATCCGATGGGGACTGCTGTGTCTCATTCAGCGAGTAGAGGACCACATTCGTGACGAATTTCGAGTCAATCGGTCAAAAGACGACCGTAACCCTAACCCTAGCTCCATAACCCTAACCCTAACCCTAACCCTAATGCCAGCCTTAAGGCAGTCTCATGAAACATTGTCTCTTTTCACTAAAATATTCACCAAAAATACAAATTTCACCGGAATCCAATGGGGACTGCTGTGTCTCGTTCAGCCAGTATAGGAGCACATTTGGGAGCGATTTGGGGTCAATCGGTCCAAAGACCTGGAAGCTATTGAAAAAATGGGCCACTTTTTTCTTTAAAATATTCACCAAAAATACAAATTTCACCGGAATCCGATGGGGACTGCTGTGTCTCGTTCAGCCAGTATAGGAGCACATTTGGCAGCGATTTCGAGTCAATCGGTCCAAAGACCTGGAAGCTATTGAAAAAATGGGCCACTTTTTTCTTTAAAATATTCACCAAAAATACAAATTTCACCGGAATCCGATGGGGACTGCTGTGTCTCATTCAGCGAGTAGAGGACCACATTCGTGACGAATTTCGAGTCAATCGGTCAAAAGACGACCGTAACCCTAACCCTAGCTCCATAACCCTAACCCTAACCCTAACCCTAATGCCAGCCTTAAGGCAGTCTCATGAAACATTGTCTCTTTTCACTAAAATATTCACCAAAAATACAAATTTCACCGGAATCCGATGGGGACTGCTGTGTCTCGTTCAGCCAGTATAGGAGCACATTTGGGAGCGATTTCGAGTCAATCGGTCCAAAGACCTGGAAGCTATTGAAAAAATGGGCCACTTTTTTCTTTAAAATATTCACCAAAAATACAAATTTCACCGGAATCCGATGGGGACTGCTGTGTCTCGTTCAGCCAGTATAGGAGCACATTTGGCAGCGATTTCGAGTCAATCGGTCAAAAGACGACCGTAACCCTAACCCTAGCTCCATAACCCTAACCCTAACCCTAACCCTAATGCCAGCCTTAAGGCAGTCTCATGAAACATTGTCTCTTTTCACTAAAATATTCACCAAAAATACAAATTTCACCGGAATCCGATGGGGACTGCTGTGTCTCGTTCAGCCAGTATAGGAGCACATTTGGGAGCGATTTCGAGTCAATCGGTCCAAAGACCTGGAAGCTATTGAAAAAATGGGCCACTTTTTTCTTTAAAATATTCACCAAAAATACAAATTTCACCGGAATCCGATGGGGACTGCTGTGTCTCGTTCAGCCAGTATAGGAGCACATTTGGCAGCGATTTCGAGTCAATCGGTCCAAAGACCTGGAAGCTATTGAAAAAATGGGCCACTTTTTTCTTTAAAATATTCACCAAAAATACAAATTTCACCGGAATCCGATGGGGACTGCTGTGTCTCATTCAGCGAGTAGAGGACCACATTCGTGACGAATTTCGAGTCAATCGGTCAAAAGACGACCGTAACCCTAACCCTAGCTCCATAACCCTAACCCTAACCCTAACCCTAATGCCAGCCTTAAGGCAGTCTCATGAAACATTGTCTCTTTTCACTAAAATATTCACCAAAAATACAAATTTCACCGGAATCCGATGGGGACTGCTGTGTCTCGTTCAGCCAGTATAGGAGCACATTTGGGAGCGATTTCGAGTCAATCGGTCCAAAGACCTGGAAGCTATTGAAAAAATGGGCCACTTTTTTCTTTAAAATATTCACCAAAAATACAAATTTCACCGGAATCCGATGGGGACTGCTGTGTCTCGTTCAGCCAGTATAGGAGCACATTTGGCAGCGATTTCGAGTCAATCGGTCCAAAGACCTGGAAGCTATTGAAAAAATGGGCCACTTTTTTCTTTAAAATATTCACCAAAAATACAAATTTCACCGGAATCCGATGGGGACTGCTGTGTCTCATTCAGCGAGTAGAGGACCACATTCGTGACGAATTTCGAGTCAATCGGTCAAAAGACGACCGTAACCCTAACCCTAGCTCCATAACCCTAACCCTAACCCTAACCCTAATGCCAGCCTTAAGGCAGTCTCATGAAACATTGTCTCTTTTCACTAAAATATTCACCAAAAATACAAATTTCACCGGAATCCGATGGGGACTGCTGTGTCTCGTTCAGCCAGTATAGGAGCACATTTGGGAGCGATTTCGAGTCAATCGGTCCAAAGACCTGGAAGCTATTGAAAAAATGGGCCACTTTTTTCTTTAAAATATTCACCAAAAATACAAATTTCACCGGAATCCGATGGGGACTGCTGTGTCTCGTTCAGCCAGTATAGGAGCACATTTGGCAGCGATTTCGAGTCAATCGGTCCAAAGACCTGGAAGCTATTCAAAAAATGGGCCACTTTTTTCTTTAAAATATTCACCAAAAATACAAATTTCACCGGAATCCGATGGGGACTGCTGTGTCTCATTCAGCGAGTAGAGGACCACATTCGTGACGAATTTCGAGTCAATCGGTCAAAAGACGACCGTAACCCTAACCCTAGCTCCATAACCCTAACCCTAACCCTAATGCCAGCCTTAAGGCAGTCTCATGAAACATTGTCTCTTTTCACTAAAATATTCACCAAAAATACAAATTTCACCGGAATCCGATGGGGACTGCTGTGTCTCGTTCAGCCAGTATAGGAGCACATTTGGGAGCGATTTCGAGTCAATCGGTCCAAAGACCTGGAAGCTATTGAAAAAATGGGCCACTTTTTTCTTTAAAATATTCACCAAAAATACAAATTTCACCGGAATCCGATGGGGACTGCTGTGTCTCGTTCAGCCAGTATAGGAGCACATTTGGCAGCGATTTCGAGTCAATCGGTCAAAAGACGACCGTAACCCTAACCCTAGCTCCATAACCCTAACCCTAACCCTAACCCTAATGCCAGCCTTAAGGCAGTCTCATGAAACATTGTCTCTTTTCACTAAAATATTCACCAAAAATACAAATTTCACCGGAATCCGATGGGGACTGCTGTGTCTCGTTCAGCCAGTATAGGAGCACATTTGGGAGCGATTTCGAGTCAATCGGTCCAAAGACCTGGAAGCTATTGAAAAAATGGGCCACTTTTTTCTTTAAAATATTCACCAAAAATACAAATTTCACCGGAATCCGATGGGGACTGCTGTGTCTCGTTCAGCCAGTATAGGAGCACATTTGGCAGCGATTTCGAGTCAATCGGTCCAAAGACCTGGAAGCTATTGAAAAAATGGGCCACTTTTTTCTTTAAAATATTCACCAAAAATACAAATTTCACCGGAATCCGATGGGGACTGCTGTGTCTCATTCAGCGAGTAGAGGACCACATTCGTGACGAATTTCGAGTCAATCGGTCAAAAGACGACCGTAACCCTAACCCTAGCTCCATAACCCTAACCCTAACCCTAACCCTAATGCCAGCCTTAAGGCAGTCTCATGAAACATTGTCTCTTTTCACTAAAATATTCACCAAAAATACAAATTTCACCGGAATCCGATGGGGACTGCTGTGTCTCGTTCAGCCAGTATAGGAGCACATTTGGGAGCGATTTCGAGTCAATCGGTCCAAAGACCTGGAAGCTATTGAAAAAATGGGCCACTTTTTTCTTTAAAATATTCACCAAAAATACAAATTTCACCGGAATCCGATGGGGACTGCTGTGTCTCGTTCAGCCAGTATAGGAGCACATTTGGCAGCGATTTCGAGTCAATCGGTCCAAAGACCTGGAAGCTATTGAAAAAATGGGCCACTTTTTTCTTTAAAATATTCACCAAAAATACAAATTTCACCGGAATCCGATGGGGACTGCTGTGTCTCATTCAGCGAGTAGAGGACCACATTCGTGACGAATTTCGAGTCAATCGGTCAAAAGACGACCGTAACCCTAACCCTAGCTCCATAACCCTAACCCTAACCCTAACCCTAATGCCAGCCTTAAGGCAGTCTCATGAAACATTGTCTCTTTTCACTAAAATATTCACCAAAAATACAAATTTCACCGGAATCCGATGGGGACTGCTGTGTCTCGTTCAGCCAGTATAGGAGCACATTTGGGAGCGATTTCGAGTCAATCGGTCCAAAGACCTGGAAGCTATTGAAAAAATGGGCCACTTTTTTCTTTAAAATATTCACCAAAAATACAAATTTCACCGGAATCCGATGGGGACTGCTGTGTCTCGTTCAGCCAGTATAGGAGCACATTTGGCAGCGATTTCGAGTCAATCGGTCCAAAGACCTGGAAGCTATTCAAAAAATGGGCCACTTTTTTCTTTAAAATATTCACCAAAAATACAAATTTCACCGGAATCCGATGGGGACTGCTGTGTCTCATTCAGCGAGTAGAGGACCACATTCGTGACGAATTTCGAGTCAATCGGTCAAAAGACGACCGTAACCCTAACCCTAGCTCCATAACCCTAACCCTAACCCTAATGCCAGCCTTAAGGCAGTCTCATGAAACATTGTCTCTTTTCACTAAAATATTCACCAAAAATACAAATTTCACCGGAATCCGATGGGGACTGCTGTGTCTCGTTCAGCCAGTATAGGAGCACATTTGGGAGCGATTTCGAGTCAATCGGTCCAAAGACCTGGAAGCTATTGAAAAAATGGGCCACTTTTTTCTTTAAAATATTCACCAAAAATACAAATTTCACCGGAATCCGATGGGGACTGCTGTGTCTCGTTCAGCCAGTATAGGAGCACATTTGGCAGCGATTTCGAGTCAATCGGTCCAAAGACCTGGAAGCTATTCAAAAAATGGGCCACTTTTTTCTTTAAAATATTCACCAAAAATACAAATTTCACCGGAATCCGATGGGGACTGCTGTGTCTCATTCAGCGAGTAGAGGACCACATTCGTGACGAATTTCGAGTCAATCGGTCAAAAGACGACCGTAACCCTAACCCTAGCTCCATAACCCTAACCCTAACCCTAACCCTAATGCCAGCCTTAAGGCAGTCTCATGAAACATTGTCTCTTTTCACTAAAATATTCACCAAAAATACAAATTTCACCGGAATCCGATGGGGACTGCTGTGTCTCGTTCAGCCAGTATAGGAGCACATTTGGGAGCGATTTCGAGTCAATCGGTCCAAAGACCTGGAAGCTATTGAAAAAATGGGCCACTTTTTTCTTTAAAATATTCACCAAAAATACAAATTTCACCGGAATCCGATGGGACTACTGTGTCTCGTTCAGCCAGTATAGGAGCACATTTGGCAGCGATTTCGAGTCAATCGGTCAAAAGACGACCGTAACCCTAACCCTAGCTCCATAACCCTAACCCTAACCCTAACCCTAATGCCAGCCTTAAGGCAGTCTCATGAAACATTGTCTCTTTTCACTAAAATATTCACCAAAAATACAAATTTCACCGGAATCCGATGGGGACTGCTGTGTCTCGTTCAGCCAGTATAGGAGCACATTTGGGAGCGATTTCGAGTCAATCGGTCCAAAGACCTGGAAGCTATTGAAAAAATGGGCCACTTTTTTCTTTAAAATATTCACCAAAAATACAAATTTCACCGGAATCCGATGGGGACTGCTGTGTCTCGTTCAGCCAGTATAGGAGCACATTTGGCAGCGATTTCGAGTCAATCGGTCCAAAGACCTGGAAGCTATTGAAAAAATGGGCCACTTTTTTCTTTAAAATATTCACCAAAAATACAAATTTCACCGGAATCCGATGGGGACTGCTGTGTCTCATTCAGCGAGTAGAGGACCACATTCGTGACGAATTTCGAGTCAATCGGTCAAAAGACGACCGTAACCCTAACCCTAGCTCCATAACCCTAACCCTAACCCTAATGCCAGCCTTAAGGCAGTCTCATGAAACATTGTCTCTTTTCACTAAAATATTCACCAAAAATACAAATTTCACCGGAATCCGATGGGGACTGCTGTGTCTCGTTCAGCCAGTATAGGAGCACATTTGGGAGCGATTTCGAGTCAATCGGTCCAAAGACCTGGAAGCTATTGAAAAAATGGGCCACTTTTTTCTTTAAAATATTCACCAAAAATACAAATTTCACCGGAATCCGATGGGGACTGCTGTGTCTCGTTCAGCCAGTATAGGAGCACATTTGGCAGCGATTTCGAGTCAATCGGTCCAAAGACCTGGAAGCTATTGAAAAAATGGGCCACTTTTTTCTTTAAAATATTCACCAAAAATACAAATTTCACCGGAATCCGATGGGGACTGCTGTGTCTCATTCAGCGAGTAGAGGACCACATTCGTGACGAATTTCGAGTCAATCGGTCAAAAGACGACCGTAACCCTAACCCTAGCTCCATAACCCTAACCCTAACCCTAACCCTAATGCCAGCCTTAAGGCAGTCTCATGAAACATTGTCTCTTTTCACTAAAATATTCACCAAAAATACAAATTTCACCGGAATCCGATGGGGACTGCTGTGTCTCGTTCAGCCAGTATAGGAGCACATTTGGGAGCGATTTCGAGTCAATCGGTCCAAAGACCTGGAAGCTATTGAAAAAATGGGCCACTTTTTTCTTTAAAATATTCACCAAAAATACAAATTTCACCGGAATCCGATGGGGACTGCTGTGTCTCGTTCAGCCAGTATAGGAGCACATTTGGCAGCGATTTCGAGTCAATCGGTCCAAAGACCTGGAAGCTATTCAAAAAATGGGCCACTTTTTTCTTTAAAATATTCACCAAAAATACAAATTTCACCGGAATCCGATGGGGACTGCTGTGTCTCATTCAGCGAGTAGAGGACCACATTCGTGACGAATTTCGAGTCAATCGGTCAAAAGACGACCGTAACCCTAACCCTAGCTCCATAACCCTAACCCTAACCCTAATGCCAGCCTTAAGGCAGTCTCATGAAACATTGTCTCTTTTCACTAAAATATTCACCAAAAATACAAATTTCACCGGAATCCGATGGGGACTGCTGTGTCTCGTTCAGCCAGTATAGGAGCACATTTGGGAGCGATTTCGAGTCAATCGGTCCAAAGACCTGGAAGCTATTGAAAAAATGGGCCACTTTTTTCTTTAAAATATTCACCAAAAATACAAATTTCACCGGAATCCGATGGGGACTGCTGTGTCTCGTTCAGCCAGTATAGGAGCACATTTGGCAGCGATTTCGAGTCAATCGGTCCAAAGACCTGGAAGCTATTCAAAAAATGGGCCACTTTTTTCTTTAAAATATTCACCAAAAATACAAATTTCACCGGAATCCGATGGGGACTGCTGTGTCTCATTCAGCGAGTAGAGGACCACATTCGTGACGAATTTCGAGTCAATCGGTCAAAAGACGACCGTAACCCTAACCCTAGCTCCATAACCCTAACCCTAACCCTAATGCCAGCCTTAAGGCAGTCTCATGAAACATTGTCTCTTTTCACTAAAATATTCACCAAAAATACAAATTTCACCGGAATCCGATGGGGACTGCTGTGTCTCGTTCAGCCAGTATAGGAGCACATTTGGGAGCGATTTCGAGTCAATCGGTCCAAAGACCTGGAAGCTATTGAAAAAATGGGCCACTTTTTTCTTTAAAATATTCACCAAAAATACAAATTTCACCGGAATCCGATGGGGACTGCTGTGTCTCGTTCAGCCAGTATAGGAGCACATTTGGGAGCGATTTCGAGTCAATCGGTCCAAAGACCTGGAAGCTATTGAAAAAATGGGCCACTTTTTTCTTTAAAATATTCACCAAAAATACAAATTTCACCGGAATCCGATGGGGACTGCTGTGTCTCGTTCAGCCAGTATAGGAGCACATTTGGCAGTGATTTCGAGTCAATCGGTCCAAAGACCTGGAAGCTATTGAAAAAATGGGCCACTTTTTTCTTTAAAATATTCACCAAAAATACAAATTTCACCGGAATCCGATGGGGACTGCTGTGTCTCATTCAGCGAGTAGAGGACCACATTCGTGACGAATTTCGAGTCAATCGGTCAAAAGACGACCGTAACCCTAACCCTAGCTCCATAACCCTAACCCTAACCCTAACCCTAATGCCAGCCTTAAGGCAGTCTCATGAAACATTGTCTCTTTTCACTAAAATATTCACCAAAAATACAAATTTCACCGGAATCCGATGGGGACTGCTGTGTCTCGTTCAGCCAGTATAGGAGCACATTTGGGAGCGATTTCGAGTCAATCGGTCCAAAGACCTGGAAGCTATTGAAAAAATGGGCCACTTTTTTCTTTAAAATATTCACCAAAAATACAAATTTCACCGGAATCCGATGGGGACTGCTGTGTCTCGTTCAGCCAGTATAGGAGCACATTTGGCAGCGATTTCGAGTCAATCGGTCCAAAGACCTGGAAGCTATTCAAAAAATGGGCCACTTTTTTCTTTAAAATATTCACCAAAAATACAAATTTCACCGGAATCCGATGGGGACTGCTGTGTCTCATTCAGCGAGTAGAGGACCACATTCGTGACGAATTTCGAGTCAATCGGTCAAAAGACGACCGTAACCCTAACCCTAGCTCCATAACCCTAACCCTAACCCTAATGCCAGCCTTAAGGCAGTCTCATGAAACATTGTCTCTTTTCACTAAAATATTCACCAAAAATACAAATTTCACCGGAATCCGATGGGGACTGCTGTGTCTCGTTCAGCCAGTATAGGAGCACATTTGGGAGCGATTTCGAGTCAATCGGTCCAAAGACCTGGAAGCTATTGAAAAAATGGGCCACTTTTTTCTTTAAAATATTCACCAAAAATACAAATTTCACCGGAATCCGATGGGGACTGCTGTGTCTCGTTCAGCCAGTATAGGAGCACATTTGGGAGCGATTTCGAGTCAATCGGTCCAAAGACCTGGAAGCTATTGAAAAAATGGGCCACTTTTTTCTTTAAAATATTCACCAAAAATACAAATTTCACCGGAATCCGATGGGGACTGCTGTGTCTCATTCAGCGAGTAGAGGACCACATTCGTGACGAATTTCAAGTCAATCGGTCAAAAGACGACCGTAACCCTAACCCTAGCTCCATAACCCTAACCCTAACCCTAACCCTAATGCCAGCCTTAAGGCAGTCTCATGAAACATTGTCTCTTTTCACTAAAATATTCACCAAAAATACAAATTTCACCGGAATCCGATGGGGACTGCTGTGTCTCATTCAGCGAGTAGAGGACCACATTCGTGACGAATTTCGAGTCAATCGGTCAAAAGACGACCGTAACCCTAACCCTAGCTCCATAACCCTAACCCTAACCCTAACCCTAATGCCAGCCTTAAGGCAGTCTCATGAAACATTGTCTCTTTTCACTAAAATATTCACCAAAAATACAAATTTCACCGGAATCCGATGGGGACTGCTGTGTCTCGTTCAGCCAGTATAGGAGCACATTTGGCAGCGATTTCGAGTCAATCGGTCCAAAGACCTGGAAGCTATTGAAAAAATGGGCCACTTTTTTCTTTAAAATATTCACCAAAAATACAAATTTCACCGGAATCCGATGGGGACTACTGTGTCTCATTCAGCGAGTAGAGGACCACATTCGTGACGAATTTCGAGTCAATCGGTCAAAAGACGACCGTAACCCTAACCCTAGCTCCATAACCCTAACCCTAACTCTAATGCCAGCCTTAAGGCAGTCTCATGAAACATTGTCTCTTTTCACTAAAATATTCACCAAAAATACAAATTTCACCGGAATCCGATGGGGACTGCTGTGTCTCGTTCAGCCAGTATAGGAGCACATTTGGGAGCGATTTCGAGTCAATCGGTCCAAAGACCTGGAAGCTATTGAAAAAATGGGCCACTTTTTTCTTTAAAATATTCACCAAAAATACAAACTTCACCGGAATCCGATGGGGACTGCTGTGTCTCGTTCAGCCAGTATAGGAGCACATTTGGGAGCGATTTCGAGTCAATCGGTCCAAAGACCTGGAAGCTATTGAAAAAATGGGCCACTTTTTTCTTTAAAATATTCACCAAAAATACAAATTTCACCGGAATCCGATGGGGACTGCTGTGTCTCATTCAGCGAGTAGAGGACCACATTCGTGACGAATTTCGAGTCAATCGGTCAAAAGACGACCGTAACCCTAACCCTAGCTCCATAACCCTAACCCTAACCCTAACCCTAATGCCAGCCTTAAGGCAGTCTCATGAAACATTGTCTCTTTTCACTAAAATATTCACCAAAAATACAAATTTCACCGGAATCCGATGGGGACTGCTGTGTCTCATTCAGCGAGTAGAGGACCACATTCGTGACGAATTTCGAGTCAATCGGTCAAAAGACGACCGTAACCCTAACCCTAGCTCCATAACCCTAACCCTAACCCTAACCCTAATGCCAGCCTTAAGGCAGTCTCATGAAACATTGTCTCTTTTCACTAAAATATTCACCAAAAATACAAATTTCACCGGAATCCGATGGGGACTGCTGTGTCTCGTTCAGCCAGTATAGGAGCACATTTGGGAGCGATTTCGAGTCAATCGGTCCAAAGACCTGGAAGCTATTGAAAAAATGGGCCACTTTTTTCTTTAAAATATTCACCAAAAATACAAATTTCACCGGAATCCGATGGGGACTGCTGTGTCTCGTTCAGCCAGTATAGGAGCACATTTGGGAGCGATTTCGAGTCAATCGGTCCAACGACCTGGAAGCTATTGAAAAAATGGGCCACTTTTTTCTTTAAAATATTCACCAAAAATACAAATTTCACCGGAATCCGATGGGGACTGCTGTGTCTCGTTCAGCCAGTATAGGAGCACATTTGGCAGCGATTTCGAGTCAATCGGTCCAAAGACCTGGAAGCTATTGAAAAAATGGGCCACTTTTTTCTTTAAAATATTCACCAAAAATACAAATTTCACCGGAATCCGATGGGGACTGCTGTGTCTCATTCAGCGAGTAGAGGACCACATTCGTGACGAATTTCGAGTCAATCGGTCAAAAGACGACCGTAACCCTAACCCTAGCTCCATAACCCTAACCCTAACCCTAATGCCAGCCTTAAGGCAGTCTCATGAAACATTGTCTCTTTTCACTAAAATATTCACCAAAAATACAAATTTCACCGGAATCCGATGGGGACTGCTGTGTCTCGTTCAGCCAGTATAGGAGCACATTTGGGAGCGATTTCGAGTCAATCGGTCCAAAGACCTGGAAGCTATTGAAAAAATGGGCCACTTTTTTCTTTAAAATATTCACCAAAAATACAAATTTCACCGGAATCCGATGGGGACTGCTGTGTCTCGTTCAGCCAGTATAGGAGCACATTTGGGAGCGATTTCGAGTCAATCGGTCCAAAGACCTGGAAGCTATTGAAAAAATGGGCCACTTTTTTCTTTAAAATATTCACCAAAAATACAAATTTCACCGGAATCCGATGGGGACTGCTGTGTCTCATTCAGCGAGTAGAGGACCACATTCGTGACGAATTTCGAGTCAATCGGTCAAAAGACGACCGTAACCCTAACCCTAGCTCCATAACCCTAACCCTAACCCTAACCCTAATGCCAGCCTTAAGGCAGTCTCATGAAACATTGTCTCTTTTCACTAAAATATTCACCAAAAATACAAATTTCACCGGAATCCAATGGGGACTGCTGTGTCTCGTTCAGCCAGTATAGGAGCACATTTGGGAGCGATTTGGGGTCAATCGGTCCAAAGACCTGGAAGCTATTGAAAAAATGGGCCACTTTTTTCTTTAAAATATTCACCAAAAATACAAATTTCACCGGAATCCGATGGGGACTGCTGTGTCTCGTTCAGCCAGTATAGGAGCACATTTGGGAGCGATTTCGAGTCAATCGGTCCAAAGACCTGGAAGCTATTGAAAAAATGGGCCACTTTTTTCTTTAAAATATTCACCAAAAATACAAATTTCACCGGAATCCGATGGGGACTGCTGTGTCTCATTCAGCGAGTAGAGGACCACATTCGTGACGAATTTCGAGTCAATCGGTCAAAAGACGACCGTAACCCTAACCCTAGCTCCATAACCCTAACCCTAACCCTAACCCTAATGCCAGCCTTAAGGCAGTCTCATGAAACATTGTCTCTTTTCACTAAAATATTCACCAAAAATACAAATTTCACCGGAATCCGATGGGGACTGCTGTGTCTCGTTCAGCCAGTATAGGAGCACATTTGGGAGCGATTTCGAGTCAATCGGTCCAAAGACCTGGAAGCTATTGAAAAAATGGGCCACTTTTTTCTTTAAAATATTCACCAAAAATACAAATTTCACCGGAATCCGATGGGGACTGCTGTGTCTCGTTCAGCCAGTATAGGAGCACATTTGGCAGCGATTTCGAGTCAATCGGTCAAAAGACGACCGTAACCCTAACCCTAGCTCCATAACCCTAACCCTAACCCTAACCCTAATGCCAGCCTTAAGGCAGTCTCATGAAACATTGTCTCTTTTCACTAAAATATTCACCAAAAATACAAATTTCACCGGAATCCGATGGGGACTGCTGTGTCTCGTTCAGCCAGTATAGGAGCACATTTGGGAGCGATTTCGAGTCAATCGGTCCAAAGACCTGGAAGCTATTGAAAAAATGGGCCACTTTTTTCTTTAAAATATTCACCAAAAATACAAATTTCACCGGAATCCGATGGGGACTGCTGTGTCTCGTTCAGCCAGTATAGGAGCACATTTGGCAGCGATTTCGAGTCAATCGGTCCAAAGACCTGGAAGCTATTGAAAAAATGGGCCACTTTTTTCTTTAAAATATTCACCAAAAATACAAATTTCACCGGAATCCGATGGGGACTGCTGTGTCTCATTCAGCGAGTAGAGGACCACATTCGTGACGAATTTCGAGTCAATCGGTCAAAAGACGACCGTAACCCTAACCCTAGCTCCATAACCCTAACCCTAACCCTAACCCTAATGCCAGCCTTAAGGCAGTCTCATGAAACATTGTCTCTTTTCACTAAAATATTCACCAAAAATACAAATTTCACCGGAATCCGATGGGGACTGCTGTGTCTCGTTCAGCCAGTATAGGAGCACATTTGGGAGCGATTTCGAGTCAATCGGTCCAAAGACCTGGAAGCTATTGAAAAAATGGGCCACTTTTTTCTTTAAAATATTCACCAAAAATACAAATTTCACCGGAATCCGATGGGGACTGCTGTGTCTCGTTCAGCCAGTATAGGAGCACATTTGGCAGCGATTTCGAGTCAATCGGTCCAAAGACCTGGAAGCTATTGAAAAAATGGGCCACTTTTTTCTTTAAAATATTCACCAAAAATACAAATTTCACCGGAATCCGATGGGGACTGCTGTGTCTCATTCAGCGAGTAGAGGACCACATTCGTGACGAATTTCGAGTCAATCGGTCAAAAGACGACCGTAACCCTAACCCTAGCTCCATAACCCTAACCCTAACCCTAACCCTAATGCCAGCCTTAAGGCAGTCTCATGAAACATTGTCTCTTTTCACTAAAATATTCACCAAAAATACAAATTTCACCGGAATCCGATGGGGACTGCTGTGTCTCGTTCAGCCAGTATAGGAGCACATTTGGGAGCGATTTCGAGTCAATCGGTCCAAAGACCTGGAAGCTATTGAAAAAATGGGCCACTTTTTTCTTTAAAATATTCACCAAAAATACAAATTTCACCGGAATCCGATGGGGACTGCTGTGTCTCGTTCAGCCAGTATAGGAGCACATTTGGCAGCGATTTCGAGTCAATCGGTCCAAAGACCTGGAAGCTATTGAAAAAATGGGCCACTTTTTTCTTTAAAATATTCACCAAAAATACAAATTTCACCGGAATCCGATGGGGACTGCTGTGTCTCATTCAGCGAGTAGAGGACCACATTCGTGACGAATTTCGAGTCAATCGGTCAAAAGACGACCGTAACCCTAACCCTAGCTCCATAACCCTAACCCTAACCCTAACCCTAATGCCAGCCTTAAGGCAGTCTCATGAAACATTGTCTCTTTTCACTAAAATATTCACCAAAAATACAAATTTCACCGGAATCCGATGGGGACTGCTGTGTCTCGTTCAGCCAGTATAGGAGCACATTTGGGAGCGATTTCGAGTCAATCGGTCCAAAGACCTGGAAGCTATTGAAAAAATGGGCCACTTTTTTCTTTAAAATATTCACCAAAAATACAAATTTCACCGGAATCCGATGGGGACTGCTGTGTCTCGTTCAGCCAGTATAGGAGCACATTTGGGAGCGATTTCGAGTCAATCGGTCCAACGACCTGGAAGCTATTGAAAAAATGGGCCACTTTTTTCTTTAAAATATTCACCAAAAATACAAATTTCACCGGAATCCGATGGGGACTGCTGTGTCTCGTTCAGCCAGTATAGGAGCACATTTGGCAGCGATTTCGAGTCAATCGGTCCAAAGACCTGGAAGCTATTGAAAAAATGGGCCACTTTTTTCTTTAAAATATTCACCAAAAATACAAATTTCACCGGAATCCGATGGGGACTGCTGTGTCTCATTCAGCGAGTAGAGGACCACATTCGTGACGAATTTCGAGTCAATCGGTCAAAAGACGACCGTAACCCTAACCCTAGCTCCATAACCCTAACCCTAACCCTAATGCCAGCCTTAAGGCAGTCTCATGAAACATTGTCTCTTTTCACTAAAATATTCACCAAAAATACAAATTTCACCGGAATCCGATGGGGACTGCTGTGTCTCGTTCAGCCAGTATAGGAGCACATTTGGGAGCGATTTCGAGTCAATCGGTCCAAAGACCTGGAAGCTATTGAAAAAATGGGCCACTTTTTTCTTTAAAATATTCACCAAAAATACAAATTTCACCGGAATCCGATGGGGACTGCTGTGTCTCGTTCAGCCAGTATAGGAGCACATTTGGCAGCGATTTCGAGTCAATCGGTCCAAAGACCTGGAAGCTATTGAAAAAATGGGCCACTTTTTTCTTTAAAATATTCACCAAAAATACAAATTTCACCGGAATCCGATGGGGACTGCTGTGTCTCATTCAGCGAGTAGAGGACCACATTCGTGACGAATTTCGAGTCAATCGGTCAAAAGACGACCGTAACCCTAACCCTAGCTCCATAACCCTAACCCTAACCCTAATGCCAGCCTTAAGGCAGTCTCATGAAACATTGTCTCTTTTCACTAAAATATTCACCAAAAATACAAATTTCACCGGAATCCGATGGGGACTGCTGTGTCTCGTTCAGCCAGTATAGGAGCACATTTGGGAGCGATTTCGAGTCAATCGGTCCAAAGACCTGGAAGCTATTGAAAAAATGGGCCACTTTTTTCTTTAAAATATTCACCAAAAATACAAATTTCACCGGAATCCGATGGGGACTGCTGTGTCTCGTTCAGCCAGTATAGGAGCACATTTGGGAGCGATTTCGAGTCAATCGGTCCAAAGACCTGGAAGCTATTGAAAAAATGGGCCACTTTTTTCTTTAAAATATCCACCAAAAATACAAATTTCACCGGAATCCGATGGGGACTGCTGTGTCTCATTCAGCGAGTAGAGGACCACATTCGTGACGAATTTCGAGTCAATCGGTCAAAAGACGACCGTAACCCTAACCCTAGCTCCATAACCCTAACCCTAACCCTAACCCTAATGCCAGCCTTAAGGCAGTCTCATGAAACATTGTCTCTTTTCACTAAAATATTCACCAAAAATACAAATTTCACCGGAATCCGATGGGGACTGCTGTGTCTCGTTCAGCCAGTATAGGAGCACATTTGGGAGCGATTTCGAGTCAATCGGTCCAAAGACCTGGAAGCTATTGAAAAAATGGGCCACTTTTTTCTTTAAAATATTCACCAAAAATACAAATTTCACCGGAATCCGATGGGGACTGCTGTGTCTCGTTCAGCCAGTATAGGAGCACATTTGGCAGCGATTTCGAGTCAATCGGTCCAAAGACCTGGAAGCTATTGAAAAAATGGGCCACTTTTTTCTTTAAAATATTCACCAAAAATACAAATTTCACCGGAATCCGATGGGGACTGCTGTGTCTCATTCAGCGAGTAGAGGACCACATTCGTGACGAATTTCGAGTCAATCGGTCAAAAGACGACCGTAACCCTAACCCTAGCTCCATAACCCTAACCCTAACCCTAACCCTAATGCCAGCCTTAAGGCAGTCTCATGAAACATTGTCTCTTTTCACTAAAATATTCACCAAAAATACAAATTTCACCGGAATCCGATGGGGACTGCTGTGTCTCGTTCAGCCAGTATAGGAGCACATTTGGGAGCGATTTCGAGTCAATCGGTCCAAAGACCTGGAAGCTATTGAAAAAATGGGCCACTTTTTTCTTTAAAATAT